>NC_056433.1:14788476-15088476 GCF_018296145.1 Oncorhynchus tshawytscha
GTATCCAGTACCACTCTTCAGTCCCAGTACTTTAACTACCTTCAGTATCCACTACCACTCTTCAGTCCCAGTACTTTAACTACCTTCAGTATCCACTACCACTCTTCAGTCCCAGTACTTTAACTACCTTCAGTATCCACTACCACTCTTCAGTCCCAGTACTTTAACTACCTTCAGTATCCACTACCACTCTTCAGTCCCAGTACTTTAACTACCTTCAGTATCCACTACCACTCTTCAGTCCCAGTACTTTAACTACCTTCAGTATCCAACCACTTTAATAACTTTTTTTGTTGACAAGATTAGCAAACTTAGGTAAGACATGCAAACAACAAATTCTGAGCCTTCATATTCATGCATAATGGACTAAATAATGAAAGACAAGCACAATAGTTTTGAGTTCAACAAAGTGGGTGTGGAAGAGGTAAAACATTTTTTGCTATCAATAAGGACAAACCACTGGTACTGACAACCTGGATGGTAAATTGTTGAGGCTGGTAGCGGAATACATTGTGACTCCTGTTTGACACATCTTAAATTTAAGCCTAGAATACAGTGTGGGCCCTCAGAAAGGGAGGGAGGCAAAGGTCATTCCGCTACCCAAGAATAGCAGAGCACCCTTTAATGGTTCAACCAGCGGACCAATCAGGATGTTGAAAGTGCTTAGAAAACTTTTAGAAAAACTTGTGTTTGATCAAATACTGTGTTTCTATGTATGCTGACGACTCAACTGTATACATGTCGTCTGCAAGAGTAAAAAACAAACACTGACACCCCAAACATAAAGCTCCAGTCACTTTTAGAATGGGTAACTTCCAACAGGCTAGTGCAAAATATCAAAAAATGAAAAGCATAATTTCTGGGTCTTATAACTCGCTCAATGCTAAACCTTGTTTAGATCTATTATTGATAATGTTGAGCAAGTTGAGGACACTAAACTGCTGGGTGTAACCCTAAATAGCAAGCTGTCATGGTCAAAACATATAGACTCAATGGTTGCTAAAATGGGAAGAGGTCTGTCCATGATAGGGCGTTGCTCTGCCTTCTTGACATCTCAGTCGACCAGACAAGTCTTACAGGCCCCAGTTTTGTCGCACCGGGACTACTGCCCAGCTGTGTGGTCAAGTGTAGTTTCACCGGGACTACTGCCCAACTGTGTGGTCAAGTGTAGTTTCACCGGGACTACTGCCCAGCTGTGTGGTCAAGTGTAGTTTCACCGGGACTACTGCCCAGCTGTGTGGTCAAGTGTAGTTTCACCGGGACTACTGCCCAGCTGTGTGGTCAAGTGCGGCAAAAAAGGGCACACAGTACCAGTCAAAAGTTTGGACACCTACACATTCCATGATTTTTCTTTATTTTGACTATTTTCTACATTGTTGAATAATAGTGACGACATCAAAACTATGAAATAACACATGTAGTAACTAACACATGTAGAATCATTTGGTAACCAAAAAGGTGTTAAACAAATCTAAATCAATTTTATATTTGAGATTCTTCAAAGTAGCCACCTTTTACCTTGATGACAGCTTTGCACACTCTTGGCATTCTGTCAACCAGCTTCATGAGGTAATCACCTGGAATGCATTTCAATTAACAGGTGCGCCTTGTTAAGTAAAAGTGAATTTGTGGAATTTCTTTCCGTTTTAATGTGTTTGAGCCAATCAGTTGTGTTGTGACAAGGTAGGGGTGGTATACAGAAGATATCTCTATATGGTAAAAGACCAAGTCCATATTATGGCAAGAACAGCTCAAATAACAAAGAGAAATGACAGTCTATCATTACTTTAAGACACATCAGTCAATACGGAAAATTTCAAGAATTTTGAATGTCTCTTCAAGAGCAGGAGCAAAAACCATTCAGCGCTATGATGAAACTGGCTCTCATGAGGACCGCCACAGGAAAGGAAGACCCAGAGTTACCTCTGCTGCAGAGGATAAGTTCATTAGAGTTAACTGCCCCTCAGATTGCAGCCCAAATAAATGCTTCACAGAGTTCAAGTAACAGACACATCTCAACATCAACTGTTCAGAGGAGACTGCGTGAATCAGACCTTCATGGTCGTATTGCTGCATAGAAACCACAACTAAAGGACACCAACAAGAAGAAGAGACTTGCTTGGGCCAAGAAACACGAGCAATGGATTGTCCTTTGGTATGTTGAGTCCAAATTTGAGATTTTTGGTTCCAACCGCAGTGTCTTTGTGAGAACCAGAGTAGGTGAACGGATGATCACCGCATGTGTGGTTTCCACCGTGAAGCATGGAGGAGGAGGTGTGGTGGGGGTGCTTTGCTGGTGACACTGTTGATTTATTTAGAATTCAAGTTACACTTAACCAGCATGGCTACCACAGTATTTTGCAGCGATTCGCCATCCCATCTGGTTTGCACTTAGTGGGACTATCATTTGTTTTTCAACACCTCCAGGCTGTGTAAGGGCTATTTGACCAAGAAGGAGAGTGTTGGAGTGCTGCACCAGATGACCTGGCCTCCACAGTCACCTGACCTCAACCCAATTGAGATGGTTTGGGATGAGTTGGACTGCAAAGTGAAGGAAAAGCATCCAACAAGTGCTCAGCATATATGGGAACTCCTTCAAGACTGTTGGAAAAGCATTCCAGGTGAAGCTGGTTGAGAGAATTCCAAGAGTGTGCAAGCTGTCATCTAGTCAAAGGGTGGCTACTTTGAAGAATCTCAAATATAAAATATGTTTAAAAATATGTTTAAACACTTTTGTGGTTACTTCATGATTCCATATGTGTTATTTTATAGTTTTGATGTCATCCCTATTATTAGATGTATAAAATAGTAAAAATAAAGAAAAACCCTTGAATGAGTAGGTGTGTCCAAACTTTTGACTGGTACTGTAGCTAAATTGCAGTTGGACCAGAACAAAGCAGCGTGTATTGCTCTTATACGAACACGGAGGTTAATTGTCAGTAACATGCATGTCAGTCTCTCCTGGCGCAAAGTTGAGGAGAGATTGATGTGTTGAAGGTACCGAACTGTCTGTTCAAGCAGTTGGCACACAGTTCGGACACTAATCGGCACAATACAAGACATGCAACTGGAGGTCTCTTCACAGTCCCCAGGTCCAGAATGGAGGCTGGGAAATGCACAGTATTAAATAGGGGCATGACTACATGGAACTCCCTGCCACCCCAGCTAACTAAAGGTGGCAAAAAAAACAGTTTCAAAAAACAGATAAAAGAACACCTTACTGCACAAAGGGGACTGTGAAGAGACACAGAAATGTTAAATATCTTGTATTGTAATTTGCACTGTACTATGTATTAGACCTAGATAGTGTGTTTGTACTGATATGTAGGCTGTGTGTGACGTTTTACATTTATGTATTTCAGTCCTTGATGAATAATGTTTGGTATTAAGTATGATGTCATGTTTCATGTGGACCCCAGGAAGATTAGCTGATGGTTTTGCAGCGGCTAATGGGGATCCTAATAAATACCAAGTACAGTACTGGTACTTGGAAAAGCCCACAAGGCTACAAACTCAACACAACTGTAACATACAGTGCGACATGCTTGTTTAGGAGTTCCCTCCACCGTCCTTCCCTCCACCGTCCTTCCCTCCACGTCCTTCCCTCCTCCGTCCTCCCCCCCACCGTCCTTCCCTCCACCGTCCTTACCTCCACCGTCCTTCCCTCCACGTCCTTCCCTCCACCGTCCTTCCCTCCACGTCCTTCCCTCCACGTCCTTCCCTCCACCGTCCTTACCTCCACCGTTCCCACGCCCTTCCCTCCACCGTCCTTCCCTCCACCGTCCTTCCCTCCACCGTCCTTCCCTCCACCGTTCCTCCACCGTCCCCCTCCACGTTCCCTCCACCTTTCCCTCCTCCGTCCTTCCTCCCCCCCTCCACCGTCCTTCCCTCCACCGTCCTTCCTCCACCGTCCCCTCCACGTCCCTCCACGTCCTTCCCTCCACCGTCCTTCCCTCCACCGTCCTTCCCTCCACCGTCCTTCCCTCCACGTCCTTCCCTCCACCGTCCTTCCCTCCACCGTCCTTCCCTCCACGGTCCTTCCCTCCACGTCCTTCCCTCCACGTCCTTCCCTCCACCCTCCTTCCCTCCACCGTCCTTCCCTCCACCGTCCTTCCTTCCCCTCCACGTCCTTCCCTCCACGTCCTTCCCTCCACCATCCTTCCCTCCACCGTCCTTCCTTCCTCCTTCCACGTCCTTCCTTCCTCCACGTCCTTCCCTCCACCGCCCTCCACCGTCCTTCCCTCCACCGTCCCCTCCACCGTCCTTCCTTCCACCGTGCTTCCTTCCACCGTCCTTCCCTCCCCGCCTTCCCTCCACCGTCCTTCCCTCCACCGTCCTTTCCTCCTATCGGATCAGAATTCCTCCTCTCTATCTCTATTTCCCTGGAGGGTGTATGACCCACGCTGCCTGAGAGAAGGACTCCCCCATTTGACCTCATCACATCCCCCATCTGAGCATCACTCCATCAAACCTATCCCCCTCTCCTCCCTCCCTCCCTCCCCCATCCATCCACTACATCACTCCATCAGACCATCCCCCTCTCCTCCCTCCCTCCCTCCCTCCCTCCCTCCCTCCCTCCCTCCCCCTATCCATCCACTACATCAATCCATCAGACCTTCCCCTCCCTCCCTCCCTCCCTCCCTCCCTCCATCCACTACATCACTCCATCAGACATTCCCCTCTCCTCCCTCCCTCCCTCCCTCCCCCATCCATCCACTACATCACTCCATCAGACCATCCCCCTCTCCTCCCTCCCTCCCTCCCTCCCCCATCCATCCACTACATCACTCCATCAGACCATCCCCCTCTCCTCCCTCCCTCCCTCCCTCCCTCCCCCATCCATCCACTACATCACTCCTTCAGACCATCCCCCTCTCCTCCCTCCCTCCCCCATCCATCTCCTTCATCACCCCATCCAACCCATCAGCCATTAACTGTATACAGTTGAACTCTCTCTCTCTTGCTCTCTTTCTCTTTCAATCCACCTCTCTCTCTGTCTCTGCATCCCCTCTCTCTCTCTCTCTCTCTCTCTCTCTCTCTCTTTCGCTCAATTCAATTCAAGGGGCTTCATTGGCATGGGTAACTTATGTTAACATTGCCAAAGCAAGTGAAATGGAAAAACAAAAGTGAAATAAACCATAAAAAGTGAAGAGTAAACATTACACTCACACAAGTTCCAAAATAATAGAGACATTTCAAACGTCATATTACGTCTTTATACAGAGTTGTAACGATGTGCAAATAGTTAAAGTACAAAAGGGAAATCAAATAAACATGGATTGTATTGACACAGGTGTTTGTTCTTCACTGATTGCCCTTTTCTTGTGGCAACAGGTTACAAATGTTGCTGCTGTGATTGGACACTGTGGTATTTCACACAATAAATATCCATGTTTAACATTAAACTAGGCAAGTCAGTTAAGAACAAATTCTTATTTACAATGATGTCCTAGGAACAGTGCCTTGTTCAGGGGCAGAACGACAGATTTTGACCTTGTCAGCTCAGGGATTCAATCCACCAACCTTTCGGTTACTGGCCCAACGCTCTAACCACTAGGCTACCTGCTGCCCCAAACAAAATTGGAGTTTTTCAAACCTGGTTTTGTTTTAGAATTCTTCGTGCGTCTGTGTAATCTGAGGGAAGTATGTGTCTCTAATGTGGTCATACATTTGGGAGGAAGTTAGGACGTGCAGCTCTGTTTTCACCTCATTCTTTGGGTAGTGTGCACATAGCCTGTCTTCTCTTGAGAGCCAGGTCTGCCTATGGTGACCTTTCTCAATAGCAAGGCTATGCTCACTGAGTCTGTACACACATTGGCTTGTGAAAATATTCACTCCCCTTGGCATTTTTTCTGTTTTTTTTTGCCATACAACCTGGAATTAAAATATATTTTTGGGGGACGTATCATTTGATTTACACAACTTTGAAGATGCAAAATATTTTTTCTTGTGAAACAAACAAGACAAAAAAACAGAAGACTTGAGCATGCATAACTATTCACCCCACCAAAGTCAATAATTTGTAGAGACACCTTTTGCAGCAATTAAAGCTGCAAGTCTCTTGGGGTATGTCTATATAAGCTTGGCACATCTAGCCACTGGGATTTTTGCTTTCTTCAAGGCAAAACTGCTCCAGCTCCTTCAAATCAAATAAAATAAAATAAAATTTTATTTGTCACATACACATGGTTAGCAGATGTTAATGCGAGTGTAGCGAAATGCTTGTGCTTCTAGTTCCGACAATGCAGTAATAACCAACAAGTAATCTAACTAACAATTCCAAAACTACTGTCTTATACACAGTGTAAGGGGATAAAGAATATGTACATAAGGATATATGAATGAGTGATGGTACAGAGCAGCATAGGCAAGATACAGTAGCTGATATCGAGTACAGTATATACATATGAGATGAGTATGTAAACAAAGTGGCATAGTTAAAGTGGCTAGTGATACATGTACTACATAAGGATGCAGTCGATGATATAGAGTACAGTATATACGTATGCATATGAGATGAATAATGTAGGGTATGTAAACATTATATAAGGTAGCATTGTTTAAAGTGGCTAGTGATATATTTACATCATTTCCCATCAATTCCCATTATTAAAGTGGCTGGAGTTGAATCAGTGTCAGTGTGTTGGCAGCAGCCACTCAATGTTAGTGGTGGCTGTTTAACAGTCTGATGGCCTTGAGATAGAAGCTGTTTTTCAGTCTCTCGGTCCCAGCTTTGATGCACCTGTACTGACCTCGCCTTCTGGATTATAGCGGGGTGAACAGGCAGTGGCTCGGGTGGCTGATGTCCTTGATGATCTTTATGGCCTTCCTGTAACATCGGGTGGTGTAGGTGTCCTGGAGGGCAGGTAGTTTGCCCCCGGTGATGCGTTGTGCAGACCTCACTACCCTCTGGAGAGCCTTACGGTTGAGGGCGGAGCAGTTGCCGTACCAGGCGGTGATACAGCCCGCCAGGATGCTCTCGATTGTGCATCTGTAGAAGTTTGTGAGTGCTTTTGGTGACAAGCCAAATTTCTTCAGCCTCCTGAGGTTGAAGAGGCACTGCTGCGCCTTCTTCACGATGCTGTCTGTGTGAGTGGACCAATTCAGTTTGTCTGTGATGTGTATGCCGAGGAACTTAAAACTTGCTACCCTCTCCACTACTGTTCCATCGATGTGGATAGGGGGGTGTTCCCTCTGCTGTTTCCTGAAGTCCACAATCATCTCCTTAGTTTTGTTGACGTTGAGTGTGAGGTTATTTTCCTGACACCACACTCCGAGGGCCCTCACCTCCTCCCTGTAGGCCGTCTCGTCGTTGTTGGTAATCAAGCCTACCACTGTTGTGTCGTCCGCAAACTTGATGATTGAGTTGGAGGCGTGCGTGGCCACGCAGTCTTGGGTGAACAGGGAGTACACGAGAGGGCTCAGAACGCACCCTTGTGGGGCCCCAGTGTTGAGGATCAGCGGGGAGGAGATGTTGTTGCCTACCCTCACCACCTGGGGGCGGCCCGTCAGGAAGTCCAGTACCCAGTTGCACAGGGCGGGGTCGAGACCCAGGGTCTCGAGCTTGATGACGAGCTTGGAGGGTACTATGGTGTTGAATGCCGAGCTGTAGTCGATGAACAGCATTCTCACATAGGTATTCCTCTTGTCCAGATGGGTTAGGGCAGTGTGCAGTGTGGTTGAGATTGCATCGTCTGTGGACCTATTTGGGCGGTAAGCAAATTGGAGTGGGTCTAGGGTGTCAGGTAGGGTGGAGGTGATATGGTCCTTGACTAGTCTCTCAAAGCACTTCATGATGACGGATGTGAGTGCTACGGGCGGTAGTCATTTAGCTCAGTTACCTTAGCTTTCTTGGGAACAGGAACAATGGTGGCCCTCTTGAAGCATGTGGGAACAGCAGACTGGTATAGGGATTGATTGAATATGTCCGTAAACACACCGGCCAGCTGGTCTGCGCATGCTCTGAGGGCGCGGCTGGGGGTGCCGTCTGGGCCTGCAGCCTTGCGAGGGTTAACACGTTTAAATGTCTTACTCACCTCGGCTGCAGTGAAGGAGAGACCGCATGTTTTCATTGCAGGCCGTGTCAGTGGCACTGTATTGTCCTCAAAGCGGGCAAAAAGTTATTTAGTCTGCCTGGGAGCAAGACATCCTGGTCCGTGACTGGGCTGGATTTCTTCCTGTAGTCCGTGATTGACTGTAGACCCTGCCACATGCCTCTTGTGTCTGAGCCGTTGAATTGAGATTCTACTTTGTCTCTGTACTGACGCTTAGCTTGTTTAATAGCCTTGCGGAGGGAATAGCTGCACTGTTTGTATTCAGTCATGTTACCAGACACCTTGCCCTGATTAAAAGCAGTGGTTCGCGCTTTCAGTTTCACACGAATGCTGCCATCAATCCAGGGTTTCTGGTTAGGGAATGTTTTAATCGTTGCTATGGGAACGACATCTTCAACGCACGTTCTAATGAACTCGCACACCGAATCAGCGTATTCGTCAATGTTGTTATCTGACGCAATACGAAACATCTCCCAGTCCACGTGATGGAAGCAGTCTTGGAGTGTGGAGTCAGCTTGGTCAGACCAGCGTTGAACAGACCTCAGCGTGGGAGCTTCTTGTTTTAGTTTCTGTCTGTAGGCAGGGATCAACAAAATGGAGTCGTGGTCAGCTTTTCCGAAAGGGGAGCGGGGCAGGGCCTTATATGCGTCGCGGAAGTTAGAGTAACAATGATCCAAGGTCTTTCCACCCCTGGTTGCGCAATCGATATGCTGATAAAATTTAGGGAGTCTTGATTTCAGATTAGCCTTGTTAAAATCCCCAGCTACAATGAATGCAGCCTCCGGATAAATCGTTTCCAGTTTGCAGAGAGTTAAATAAAGTTCGTTCAGAGCCATCGATGTGTCTGCTTGGGGGGGATATATACGGCTGTGATTATAATCGAAGAGAATTCTCTTGGTAGATAATGCGGTCTACATTTGATTGTGAAGAATTCTAAATCAGGTGAACAGAAGGATTTGAGTTCCTGTATGTTTCTTTCATCACACCATGTCACGTTAGTCATAAGGCATACGCCCCCGCCCCTCTTCTTACCAGAAAGATGTTTGTTTCTGTCGGCGCGATGCGTGGAGAAACCCGCTGGCTGCACCGCCTCGGATAGTGTCTCTCCAGTGAGCCATGTTTCCGTGAAGCAAAGAACGTTACAGTCTCTGATGTCCCTCTGGAATGCTACCCTTGCTCGGATTTCATCAACCTTGTTGTCAAGAGACTGGACATTGGCAAGAAGAATGCTAGGGAGTGGTGCACGGTGTGCCCGTCTCCGGAGTCTGACCAGAAGACCGCCTCGTTTCCCTCTTTTTCGGAGTCGTTTTTTTGGGTCGCTGCATGGGATCCACTCCGTTGTGCTGTTTGTAAGGCAGAACACAGGATCTGCGTCGCGAAAAACATATTCTTGGTCGTACTGATGGTGAGTTGACGCTGATCTTATATTCAGTAGTTCTTCTCGACTGTATGTAATGAAACCTAAGATGACCTGGGGTACTAATGTAAGAAATAACATGTAAAAAAACAAAAAACTGCATAGTTTCCTAGGATCGCGAAGCGAGGCGGCCATCTCTGTCGGTGCCGACAGAGATGGCCGGATGGTTTCCGCTGATGTACAGCAATCTTTAAGTAATAGATTCTCAATTGGATTGAGGTCTGGGCTTTGACTAGGACATTCAAAGATATTTAAATGTTTCCCTTTAAACCACTCAAGTATTGCTTTAGCAGTATGCTTAGGGTCATTGTCCTGCTGGAAGGTGAACCTCCGTTCCAGTCTCAAATTTCTGGAAGACTGAAACAGGTTTCCCTCAGTAATTTCCCTATATTTAGCAGCAACCATCATTCCTTCAGTTCTGACCAGTTTCCCAGTCCCTGCCGTTGAAAAACACGGAATTCTCAGGGTGATGAGAGGTGTTGGGTTTGCACTAGACATAGTGTTTTCCTTGATGGCCAAAAATATACATTTTTGTCTCATCTGACCAGAGTACCTTCTTCCATATGTTTGGGGAGTCTCCCACATGTCTTTTGGCGAGCAATGCCTTTTTTCTGGCCACTCTTCTGTGAAGCCCAGCTCTGTGGAGTGTGCGGCTTAAAGTGGTCCTATGGACAGATACTCCAATCTCCGCTGTGGAGCTTTGCAGCTCCTTCAGGCTTATCTTTGGTCTCTTTGTTGCCTCTCTGATTAATGCCCTCCTTGCCTTTTCCGTGAGTTTTGGTGGGCGGCCCTCTCTTTGCAGGTTTGTTGTGGTGGCATATTCTTTCAAATTTTTAATAATGGATTTAATGGTGCTCATTGGGATGTTCAAAGATTCTGATATTTTTTTATAACCCAACCCTGATCTGTACTTCTCCACAACTTTGTTCCTGACCTGTTTGGAGAGCTCCTTGGTCTTCATGGTTCCGCTTGCTTGGTGGTGCACCTTGCTTAGTGGTGTTGCAGACTCTAGGGCCTTTCAGAACAGGTGTATATATACTGAGATTATGTGACAAATCATGTGATACTTAGATTGCACACAGGTGGACTTTATTTAACTAATTATGTGACTTCTGAAGGTAATTGGTTGCACCAGATCTTATTTAGGGGCTTCATAGCAATACATAAGCACGCACCACTTTTCTGTTATTTTTTAAATTTCACTTCACCAATTTGGACTATTTTGTGTATTTCCATTACATAAAATCCAAATAAAAATCAATTTAAATTATGAATGCTGTCCCTGAATACTTTTGCAAGGCACTGTAGCTGGCCAAAATTAGGAACAGGCGGCCGGCGGCACATTAATTGGGGAGTACGGGCTCATAGTAATTGCTGGAACAGAATTAATGGAATGGTATCAATCACATTTCCATGTCGTTGATATCATTCCACTCACTCCATTTCAGCCGTTATTGTGAGCCGTCCTCCCCTCAGCAGCCCTGTGTTAGTGTAGGTTTTCACTGAATTTATGTCAATCACGAAGCTCCTCTACATTTCCTGCGGTGCAGGAAAATTCTCAGTAACAAAATAGTTATCAAATTAAGATCCTACACCTGTATGCACAATAATGTACATTTTGGCAACAACATAATATTGTAGATGTAGATAGAATACTCTAAAACGTTAAATGATTCATTTACAGTGGGGAAATCTCAAAATGGTACAAAATATGCCAGTGAAGTAACAGACAAACAGAGCATTTTTACTTGCTCTGGGAGACGGTCAAAAGGCTGACTGATAGAGATCAGACAAGATCACCTTACAATACATTGACTGTGTGCTCCCTTCCAAGAGAGCCTTAAAGACACCCATTTTAGATCTTAATTCATGTGTCTAGACACCATTCAGGCAGTTAATATAGGTGCCTATTACCCACAGTGGTGCCCAGGCTGCATCCCAAATGGCACCATATTCCCTATATAGTGTACTACTTTTGAGTAGTACATTCAGTACTTAAGGAATAGTGCGTAATTTGGGATGCCGCCATGATGAGTATGCAGCAGCAAATTGTTGAGCTGCCACTTACCCCTAGACAGAAAGAGAGAAAGAGAGAGAAAAAAAGAGAGAGAAAGAGAAAAAAAGAGAGAGAAAGAAAGAGACAGGAAGAGAGAGAGAGAGAGAGAGAGACAGAGGGAGAGAAAGAAAACCTGAGCCTACGCCTTCACTAAGGTGAATCACTAAAACAATACTGAAATACACTACGGAAAAAGAAGGAACAGCACATCAGAACGTAATTGAAGAATCCATAGACTCGAACCACTTCTGGGAAAATTGGAAAACACTAAACGAACAACAACATGAAGAGTTATCTATCCAAAACGGAGATGGATGGGTAAACCACTTCTCCAATCTTTTTGGCCATATACAGCGCCTTGCAAAAGTATTCATCCCCCTTGGTGCTTTTCCTATTTTGTTGCATTACAACCTGTAATTTAAATGGATATTTATTCGGATTTCATGTAATGGACATACATAAAATATTCCAAATTGGTGAAGTGAAATGAAAAAGATAACTTGTTTAAAAAAAATCACAAAAATAAAAAACTGAAAAGTGGTGCGTGGATATGTATTCACCCCGTTTGCTATGAAACCCCTGAATAACATCTGCTGCAACCAATTACCTTCAGAAATCACGTAATTAGTTAAATAAATTCCACCTGTGTGGAATCTAACTGTCACATGACCTCAGTATATATACATCTGTTCTGAAAGTCCCCAGAGTCTGCAACACCACTAAGCACCATTTCTTTTGACCTTTATTTAACTAGGCAAGTCAGTTAAGAACAAATTCTTATTTTCAATGACGGCCTAGGAACAGTGGGTTAACTGCCTTGTTCAGGGGAAGAACAACAGATTTTTACCTTCACAGCTAAGGGATTCAATCTTGCAACCTTTCGCTTACAAGTCCATTGCTCTAAACACTAGGCTACCTGCCGCCCCAATGAAGACCAAAGAGCTCTCCAAACAGAAATTTGTAGAGAAGTACAGATCAGGGATGAGTTATAAAAAAAATATCCTAAACTTTGAACATCCCCACTGAGCATCATTAAATCCATTATTAAATAATGGAAATAATATGGCAGCAAAACAAACCTGCCAAGAGAGGGCCGCCCACCAAAACTCACGGACCAGGCAAGGAGGGCAGAGAGGCAACAAAGAGACCAAAGATAAGGTGCATAGTTACGCACGCTCAAGTTTGCCTTTTTTTTGTCATATTTCTTGTTTGTTTCACAATAAAAAAATATTTTTCATCTTCAAAGTGGTAGGCATTTGTGTAAATCAAATGATAGAAACCCCGCAAAAATAAATTTTAATTCCAGGTTGTAAGGATACAAAATAGGAAAAATGTCAAGGGGGTGAATACTTTCGCAAGCCATTGTAACAAAGAAAAAACAGCAAATACAAATCTTAGAGTCAACTATTAAAGACTACCAGAAACCACTGGATTCTCCTACTACATTGAATGAACTACAAGACAAATGACAAACCCTCCAACCCCAAAAGGCCTGTGGTGTTGATAGTATCCTTAATGAAATGATCAAATATACAGACCACACATTCCAATTGGCTATACTTAAACTCTTTAGCATCATCCTCAGCTCTGGCATCTTACCCAATATTTGGAACCAAGGACTGATCACCCCAATCCACAAAAGTGGAGACAAATTTGACCCCAATAACTCCCATGCGTTATACGCCAACAGCAACAGAAAATCCTCTGTATTATCATTAACAGCAGACTCGTACATTTCCTCAGTGAAAACAATGTACTGAGCAAATGTCAAATTGGCTTTTTACCGAATTACCGTACGACAGACCACGTATTCACTCTGCACACCCTAATTGACAAACAAACAAACCAAAACAAAAGCAGTGTTCTCATGATTTGTTGATTTCAAAAAAGCATTTGACTCAATTTGCATGAAGGGCTTCTATACAAAATGATGGAAAGTGATGTTGGGGATAAAAACATATGACATTATAAAATCACTGTATACGAACAAAAATTGCCAAAAAACAAACATTTCTTTCCACATGGTCGTGGGGTGAGATAGGGATGCAGCTTAAGCCCCACCCTCATAAACATGTATATCAACGAATTGGTGAGGGCACTAGAACAGTCTGTAGCACCTGGTCTCAACCTACTAGAATCTGAAGTCAAATGTCTACTGTTTGCTGATGATCTGGTTCTTCTGTCCCCAACCAAGGAGGGCCTACAGCAGCACCTCAATCTTCTGCACAGATTATGCCAGACCTGGGCCCTGACAGTAAATCTCAGTAAGACAAAAATAATGGCGTTCCAAAAAAGGTCTAGTTGCCAGGACCACGAATACAAATTCCATCTAGACACCGTTGCCCCAAAAAACTACACATACCTTGACCTAAACATTAGCGACACAGGTAACTTCCATAAAGTTGTGAACAATCTGAGAGACAAGGCAAGAAGGGCCTTCTATGCAGTCCCCTAAGCAAGCTGGTCCTGGGGATCTGTTCACAGACACAACACACATTGGAAAGAATTAACAAAAAAGCAGAGCAAACTAGAATGCTATTTGGCACTAAACAGAGAGTACACAGTGGCAGAATTCCTGACCACTGTGACTGACCCAAACTTAAGGAAAGCTTTGACTATGTACAGACTCAGTGAGCATAGCCTTGCTATTGAGAAAGGCCCGCAGTAGGCAGACCTGACTCTCAAGAAAAGACAGGCTATATGCACACTGCCCACAAAATGAGGTGGACACAGAGCTGCACTTCCAAACCTGCCAAATA
Organism: Oncorhynchus tshawytscha; assembly: GCF_018296145.1. Classification (NCBI taxonomy): domain Eukaryota; kingdom Metazoa; phylum Chordata; class Actinopteri; order Salmoniformes; family Salmonidae; genus Oncorhynchus; species Oncorhynchus tshawytscha. Next base: position 14,802,763 of record NC_056433.1, read on the forward strand.
TATATTGACTATATTAGAGACACATATTTCCCACCGGATTACACAGACCCACAAAGAATTTGAAAACAAACCCCATTTTGATAAACTCCGATAACTACTGGGTGAAATACCAGTGTGTCATCCCAGCAGCAAGATGTGTGACCTGTTGCCACAAGAAAAGGGCAGCCAGTGAAGAACAAACACCATTTTAAATACAACCCATATTTATGCTTATTTATCTTTGCTTTTGTACTTTTTATTGTTTATTTCAATTTTGTTTATTATCTTTTTCACTTGCTTTGCCAATGTTAACAAATGTTTCCCATGCCAATAAAGCCCTTAAATTGAAATTGAAAGAGAGCGAGAGAGAGGGAGAGAGAGACCAGAGTCTTAAAGAGACAGGTTCCTATAATCACAACAGGACACGTCTTATCCACTTCAATTTCCTTTTCCTCACTCTGTAACGCCCTATCAAACACACTGTTCATAGGATGCACTCAGTGATGAGAATCCTAACCCTAGCTTCTTGTCCACAGCTCCAACTCAATTTAACCACTGAGCATTATGTAAAATAAGTTCAACAGCTCCTCTCAATCATACAAACACGAGCCAAGAAGCGTGCAAGATGGAAACTGAGCTGCACTTCCTAACCTCCTGCCACATATTTCCCTCAGATTACACAGACCCAGAAAAAAACATTTTTAATCTAATTTTGATAAACTCCCGTATCTATTGGGTGAAATACCACATTGTGCCATCACAGCAACAAGATTTGTGAACCGTTTCCACAAGAAAAGGGCAAACAATGAAGAACAAACACCATTGTAAATACAACCCATATTTATGTTTATTTATCTTCTCTTTTGCACTTGAACTATTTGCACATAATGTGACATTTTAAATGTCTTTATTATTTTGGGAACTTTTGTGAGTGTAATGTTTACTGTTAATTTGTATTGTTTATTTCACTTCTGTATATTAACTACTTAACTTGCTTTGGCAATGTTAACATATGTTTCCCATGCCAATAAAGCCCTTAAATTGAAATTGAAATTGAAAGAGAGAGGGAGAAAGAGAGAGAGAGAGAGAGAGCGAGAGAGAGAGAGAGAGAGAGAGAGAGAGAGAGAGAGATGTATACAATGTATACTGGCAATACGTGCAGCATTAAAATTGGCAAGAAAATAACATTTTTTTTTTACCAGGGGCGGGGCCTTCGCCAGGGTTGCAATCTGAGCCCTGCACTCTTCAATATTTACATCAACGAATTGGCTACTATTCTAGAAAAATCCTCAGCCCCTGGTGTTAGTCTCCACAATTCAGAGGTTAAATGCCTACTCTTCGCAGATTACCTATGCCTGCTGTCTCCCACAGCACATGGCTTACAGCAGAGCCAGAGTCTGAACCTGCTAGAGCAGTATTGCCAGACCTGGGCCCTGGCAGTAAACCCCAAAAAGACTCAAATAATGATTTTCCAGAGAAGATCCAGATCTCAGGGAATTAAACCAAAGTCCTCAATTGGTACAACATATATAGAGTACTGCACACACTACAATTACTTAGGTTAAAAAATAAGCTCAACTGGACACCTTAATGAGGTAGTGAATGAACTGAGAGAGAAAGCACACAAGCACGAAATACCTATTAAAATTTGGCTAATACTAATTGAATGTGTCATTGAACCAATTGCACTTTATGCCAGCGAGGTGTGGGGTCCACCTGCAAAACAAGATTTCATCAAATGGGACAAACACCCCATTGAAACCCTGCATGCAGAGTTCTGTAAGATTCTCCTACATGTCCAGAGGAAAACTACAAACTAATAATAAAAAAGAGCAATTAAGTTTTGGAAACATCTAAAACAAAGTGACCCCCTCTCATATCATTACCAAGCCCTGCAATGCCAAGAGCTGAGCAAAGAAAAGAGTCCCCTCATCCAGCTGGTCCTGGGGCTGAGTTCACAAACTTGTCTACTAACACACTGAAGTCTCAGGACCAGAACATCCAATCAATCAGAATAAACCAAATTACAACACAGTCTAAACAAAACTACATTGCTTATTGGGAAACACAAGCACAAGCACAAAGCAAAATGCAGTGCTATCTGGCCCTAAATCAACAGTACACGAGGCTAACTATTTGACCATGGTTACTGATCAAAACCTTGACAAAGTACAGGCTCAGTGAGCACATCCTTGCCATTGAGAAGGGTAGACACAGGAAAACCTGTCTCCCCGTAGAGGAAAGGCTGTGAAACCACTGCACAACAGCAGAACCTGAGACGGAGCTGCATTTCCTGACAAAATGTGAAAAATATAAAACAATTAGAGAGTGTCATTTACCCAAATTTAAAACCGTTATTCAAGGTTTCAAAGACCTCTCTGATGAGAGTATGCTACCCGTCCTGTTGGGGGAGGACGCAGAGAGCTGTGGGTTGGCAGCGCACTACATTGCTGCTTGCCATATGATGAGGGACAGTGTCTGACAGACCAACCAACCTGCCCATGTTCTTTATGCTAATTGTTATTGTTCATTGTGTGGTTATTTTGACCCTTGGTTATTGTTGTTACTGTTGTTCCCGTTGACAATTTTGATTCTTATTATTTTCATATTGTAAATATCCAAAGTAAGCTTTGGCAATATGTACATTGTTACGTCATGCCAATAAAGCAAATATAATTCAATTGAATGGGAGAGAGGGAGAGAGTGGGAGAGAGGGAGAGAGAGAGATGCCAGAGTCTTAAAGAGTCAGGTTCCTAGAATCACAACAGGACACGGCTTATCAAATCAACATCAAATCAAATGTAATTAGTCACATGTGCAGAATACAACAGGTGTAGACGGATAAGAATAAGAGATAAAAGTAACAAGTAATTAAAGAGGAGCAGTAAAAAATAACAATATATACAGGGGGGTGCTTGTACAGAGTCAATGTGCGGGGGCACTGGTTAGTTGAGGTAGTATGTACATGTAGGTAGAGTTGATTAAAGTGACTATGCATAGATGGCAACAGAGAGTGGCAGTGGTGTGGAGAGGGGGGGCAATGTGAACAGTCTGGGTAGCCATTTGACTAGATGTTCAGGAGTCTTATGGCTTGGGGGTAGAAGCTGTTTAGAAGCCTCTTTGACCTAGACTTGGAGCTCCGGTACCGCTTGCCGTGTCGTAGCTGAGAGAACAGTCTGTGACTAGGGTTGCTGGAGTCTTTGACAATTTTCAGGGCCTTCCTCTGACACCGCCTGGTATAGAAGTCCTGGATGGCAGGAAGCTTGGCCCCAGTGATGTACTGGGCCGTTCACACTACCCTCTGTAGTGCCTTGCGGTGGGAGGCTGAGCAGTTGCCATACCAAGCAGTCATGCAACCAGTCAGGATGCTCTCGATTGTGCAGCTGTAGAACCTTTTGAGGATCAGAGGAACCATGCCAAATCTTTTCAGTCTCCTGAGGGGCAATAGGTTTTGTCGTGCTCGCTTCATGAATGTTAGTTTTTTGGTGATGTGGACACCAAGGAACTTGAAGCTCTCAACCTGCTCCACTGCAGCCCGTAGTCCACTATCATCTCCTTTGTCTTGGTCACGCTGAGGGAGAGGTTGTTGTCCTGGCCCCACACGGCCAGGTCTCTGACCTCCTCCCTATAGGCTGTCTCGTTGTTGTCAGTGATCAGGCCTACCACTGTTGTGTCATCGTCAAATTTAATGATGGTGTTGGAGTCGTTTCTGGCCGTGCAGCCATGAGTGAACAGAGAGTACAGAAGGGGGTTGAGCACGCACTGAGGGGCCCCTGTGTTGAGGATCAGCGTGGCAGATGTATTGTTACCTACCCTTACCACCTCGGGCGACCCGTCAGGAAGTCTAGGATACAGTTGCAGAGGGAGGTGTTTAGTCCCAGGGTCCTTAGCTTATTGATGAGCTTTGAGGGCACTATGGTATTAAATGCTGAGCTGTAGTCAATGAATAGCATTCTCACATAGATGTTACTTCTGTCCAGGTGGGAAAGGGCAGTGTGGAGTGCAATAGAGACTGCATCATCTGTGGATCTGTTGGGGCAGTATGCAGATTGGAGTGGGTCTAGGGTTTCTGGGATGATGGTGCAGATGTGAGCCATGACCAGCCTTTCAAAGCACTTCATGGCTACAGACGTGAGTGCTACGAGTCGGTAGTCATTTAGGCAGGTTACCTTACCTTGATCACACAGTCTTCCGGTACAGCTGGTGCTCTCGTGCATGTTTCAGTGTTATTTGCCTTGAAGCGAGCATAGAAGTAGTTTAGCTTCCCTTTGTAGTCTGTAATGGTTTGCAGGCCCTGCTACATCCGATGAACATCAGAGCCGGTGTAGTAAGACTCTCTCTTAGTCCTGTGTTGACACTTTGCCTGTTTGATGGTTCGTCTGAGGGCATAGCAGGATTTCTTATAAGCTTCCGGGTTAGAGTCCTGCTCCTTAAAAGCGGGACTCTTCCATTTCCACATATCCACTTCCATTTTCTTTTCATCACTCTGTAACGGCCTATCAAACACTGTTCATAGGATGTACTCAGTGATGAGAACCCTAACCCTAGCTTAATGTCCACAGCTCCAGCTCAAGTTAACCACTGAGCATTATGTAAAATAAGTTCAACAGCTCCTCTCAATCATACAGTACTTTAGAGACAAAAACACGAGCTAAGAAGCGTGCAAGAAACTACCTCAACGATCAGCCTGAGATACTGAAAACTACCTCAACGATCAGCCTGAGATACTGAAAACTACCTCAACTATCAGCCTGAGATACTGAAAACTACCTCAACGATCAGCCTGAGATACTGAAAACTACCTCAACTATCAGCCTGAGATACTGAAAACTACCTCAACTATCAGCCTGAGATACTGAAAACTACCTACACTATCAGCCTGAGATACTGAAGACAAACAGGGGGTTTGTCAGCAGAAAGGGAACTGTCTGAACAGTTTCACAGATAACTGCCTAATAGCACCCTATTCCCTACTGTATAGTGCACTACTTTTTACCAGAGCCCTATGGACACTACTTTTAACCAAGGCCTGTACAAAAGTAGTGCACCAAAGAGGGAATAGGGTGCCATTGTGACTCAACCAATGTATTTTTCCTGGATTGTAATCAGAGTCCGGCCTGCACGGTAGCCTCTGTGCTCTATGCTCTGTGCTCCGGCAGAAAAGGCCATGCAGCCTGTATCCCAAATGGCACCCTATTCCCTATACGGCGTGCCACTTTTGAGCAAGGCCCTGGTCAAAAGCAGTGCACTATATAGTGAATAGGGTGCCATTGGGGAAACAACCCACCATATTTACTTGCTGTGGAACAGATTGAGTGCTGTACCTTAGAATCCTGATAAAAAGCCTTGTGCTGGTGTTCAGTTTATCTTGCAGGGATATCCTCCTCACTGAGACAGAGAAAGATTAGGTTCTATTCCAGGCTGAATCCCAAATGGCACCATTTTCCCTATATAGTGCGCTACTTTTGACCAGGGCCTATGTTAAAAGTAGTGCACTATTTAGGGGAAAAGGATGCCGTTTGGGACGAGTCACAGTGGTAGCACGGACACGGATGTCCTCACCCATGGAAGTGGACACACACCGGTCCGCCCACTCCTGCCTGGGAGGACACCATCTTGGAAATGAAAACAAAGAAGAAATTCCACTCACTGAAATACTGTACCACCAGCCTACCATTGAAATGGAAACAAGATGACATAGGTGGTAGTGGTAGAATAGCTGACATGAAAGTTAAATATACATTATATCAGGGTTCCTTCTCTCAGAATCAGGAGGATGATAAAAAATGATTTGTCTGTCTGCCTGTAGATCTGCCTGTCTGGCTGGCTACCTACCTGTCTGCCTGTAGATCTGCCTGTCTGTCTGGCTGCCTGTCTGTCTGGCTGCCTACCTGCCTGTAGGTCTGCCTGTCTGTCTGGCTACCTGCCTGTCTGTCTGTCTGTAGATCTGCCTGTCTGTCTGTCTGTAGATCTGCCTGTCTGGCTGGCTACCTACCTGTCTGCCTGTAGATCTGCCTGTCTGGCTGCCTACCTGTCTGTCTGCCTGCCTGCCTGCCTGCCTGTCTGTCTGCCTGCCTGCCTGTCTGTCTGTCTGTCTGTCTGTCTGCCTGCCTGTCTGTCTGTCTGTCTGTCTGTGAGCTTGTAAAGGGAGGAAGATGATTTCACACACCAGTGTACGCCTTTGAATAATATAAAGTATTGTAGATGGGAGCTGAATAAAGTGTGTACACAGTGGAAGTGATTTGGATGTAGGCCTAGTTGTGCAGTATATTGATGTAGAGATATAAAGACACTCATTGGCTCAGACAGAGACAGACAGAGCATTGTTTTCAACGTAATATGTTTTGGGGAGAACGGAATAAAATAAAGGTGTTATATGGGTCCCAAATGGCACCCTATTCCCCCAGGCTTCTGGTCAAAAGTAGTGTACTTTATAGGGAATAGGGTGCTATTTGGGACATTACCATATACTTTCTATGGGAGCATGATTATGGGTGGAAGTGTCAAACTCCATAGGATATGTAACATCTCTCCTCTGACAGTCACTCATCATCCCAGCAGCTAATATGATGCCCCTCAGCAGCCACTGGTTTGGTTCACAATAGGCAATAATCCATAACACTCACCCAGGCCCCTAATTTATTTTAAGCCACTGAAACAACAAAATAAAACAAAACAGCGGAGGATAGAGGAGGCATGACAAAGAGCTTGTAGAGCAGGGATAGTTTGATGGTTCCTTGTGGCTTTCCTCCATATCATCTAGTCTTGATTACTGTTTTGTCCCTCCTGATCTGGCATCTCGCCACTGTGCTGCAGCAATTACCATATTATACAGCACTCCACGAAACATGCAATTTAATCATTACCTTTAAAGTCACATTTTTATTACCAGTGCATCTTTTTACCAGATCCTCACTCCTCTCTCCGCTCCTCCTCGCTCCTCCTCGCTCCTCTCTCTGCTTCTCATCGCTCCTCTCTCTGCTCCTCCTCGCTCCTCTCTCCGCTCCTCCTCGCTCCTCTCTCTGCTCCTCCTCGCTCCTCTCTCCGCACCTCCTCGCTCCTCTCTCTGCTCCTCCTTGCTCCTCTCTCCGCTACTCTCTCTGCTCCTCCTCGCTCCTCTCTCCGCTCCTCCTCGCCCCTCCTCACTCCTCTCTCCGCTCCTCCTCGCTCCTCTCTCTGCTCCTCCTCGCTCCTCTCTCCGCTCCTCCTCGCTCCTCTCTCTGCTCCTCCTCGCTCCTCTCTCCGCTCCTCCTCGCTCCTCTCTCTCAGCTCCTCGTCGCTCCTCTCTCCGCTCCTCCTCGCTCCTTTCTCCGCTCCTCCTCACTCCTCTCTCCGCTCCTCCTCGCTCCTCTCTCTGCTCCTCCTCGCTCCTCTCTCCGCTCCTCCTCGCTCCTCTCTCTGCTCCTCCTCGCTCCTCTCCCTGCTCCTCTCTCCGCTCCTCCTCGCTCCTCTCTCTGCTCCTCCTCGCTCCTCTCCCTGCTCCTCTCCCTGCTCCTCTCTCCGCTCCTCCTCGCTCCTCTCTCTGCTCCTCCTCGCTCCTCTCCCTGCTCCTCTCTCCGCTCCTCCTCGCTCCTCTCCCTGCTCCTTCTCCGCTCCTCTCTCTGCTCCTCCTCGCTCCTCTCTCCGCTCCTCCTCGCTCCTCTCTCCGCTCCTCCTCGCTCCTCTCTCCGCTCCTCCTCGCTCCTCCTCGCTCCTCTCTCTCAGCTCCTCGTCGCTCCTCTCTCCGCTCCTCCTCGCTCCTCTCTCCGCTCCTCCTCACTCCTCTCTCCGCTCCTCCTCGCTCCTCTCTCTGCTCCTCCTCGCTCCTCTCTCTGCTCCTCCTCGCTCCTCTCTCTGCTCCTCCTCGCTCCTCTCTCCGCTCCTCCTCGCTCCTCTCTCTGCTCCTCCTCGCTCCTCTCTCCGCTCCTCCTCGCTCCTCTCTCCGCTCCTCCTCGCTCCTCTCTCTGCTCCTCCTCACTCCTCTCTCCGCTCCTCCTCGCTCCCTGCTCCTCTCCCCGCTCCTCTCCCTGCTCCTTCTCCGCTCCTCTCTCTGCTCCTCCTCTCTCCGCTCCTCTCTCCGCTCCTCCTCGCTCCTCTCTCCGCTCCTCCTCGCTCCTCTCTCTCTCGCTCCTCCTCGCTCCTCTCTCCGCTCCTCCTCGTTCCTCTCTCTCAGCTCCTCCTCGCTCCTCTCTCCGCTCCTCCTCACTCCTCTCTCTGCTCCTCCTCTCTCTGCTCCTCCTCGCTCCTCTCTCTGCTCCTCCTCGCTCCTCTCTCCACTCCTCCTCACTCCTCTCTCTGCTCCTCCTCGCTCCTCTCTCTGCTCCTCCTCGCTCCTCTCTCCGCTCCTCTCCCTGCTCCTCTCTCCGCTCCTCTCTCCGCTCCTCTCTCCGCTCCTCTCTCTGCTCCTCCTTGCTCCTCTCTCTGCTCCTCCTCGCTCCTCTCTCTGCTCCTCTCCCTGCTCCTCTCTCCGGTCCTCTCTCCACTCCTTCTCCGTTCCTCTCTCCACTCCTTCTCCACTCTTCTCTCCGCTCCTCTCTCCACTCCTTCTCCACTCTTCTCCTCGCTCCTCCTCGCTCCGCTCCTCTCTCCACTCCTTCTCTGTTCCTCTCTCCACTCTTCTCTCCGCTCCTCTCTCCACTCCTCCTCGCTCCTCTCCCTGCTCCTTTCTCCGCTCCTCTCCCTGCTCCTCTCTCCGCTCCTCTCTCTGCTCCTCTCTCCGCTCCTCCTCGCTCCTCTCTCCACTCCTCCTCGCTCCTTTCTCCGCTCCTCTCCCTGCTCCTCTCTCCGCTCCTCTCTCTGCTCCTCTCTCTGATCCTCCTCGCTCCTCTCTCCGCTCCTCCTCGCTCCTCTCTCCGCTCCTCTCCCTGCTCCTTTCTCCGCTCCTCTCTCCGCTCCTCCTCGCTCCTCTCCCTGCTCCTCTCCCTGCTCCTCTCTCCGCTCCTCTCTCTGCTCCTCTCTCCGCTCCTCCTCGCTCCTCTCTCTGATCCTCTCTCCGCTCCTCCTCGCTCTTCTCTCCGCTCCTCCTCACTCCTCTCTCCGCTCTTCTCTCCGCTCCTCTCCCTGCTCCTCTCTCCGCTCCTCTCTCCGTTCCTCTCTCCACTCCTTCTCCACTCTTCTCTCCGCTCCTCTCTCGACTCCTTCTCCACTCTTCTCTCCACTCATCTCCCGGTCTCCAGCTGCTTATATAAAACCTCTCATAAAACACATACAGAGAAAGCGGTATGCATGCAGCTAGCAGTCCTCCACCTGTAATTCATCATTATAATCAGACTCTCGTCATTTCCAAAGATATGAAGGTTAATGAGCGAGGGCAGCTAGAGACCTGTCATTTTGCAGAAATGCATTCCTTTCTCTTGTGTGCTACTTTATCTTACCAGACATATACAGTCATCCAGATGCATTGTCGTTTGTATGTCCCTTCAAGAACGCTGATTTTAAAGTGTCTCCACTTTCCACAAGTCCAGCACTTAAAGGTTGTTACTGTGTTGTACGATAAACCACACCCAGAACCCATCGTCCATCTCCACAATAGTTAACACAACACTTCATTCATTCCACAAACTCATTTTCATTTTCGTATGAATACATACGCGGATAATCCAAGTAGTTGTTATTGTTCATAATAACAATAACAACATGACACTTTAATGAATCAATACCTCCCAGGCCTATATGTGAGGATGCGGAGTGCATGACAATGGCTGCCATGGCCTGTTGTCCCTCTGAAGAGCCTTCCAGTCTAATCAATGCAACTCACAGGATCATTGATTAGTAGTCATACTCACAGGGCCACAGCTTTAATATTGTCACATCTCATGTCATGATGTGCAGCTTTGCCCAGCTGTAAGTGGATACATACTATTTGTACATACTACATATGTAAGATCTTAATTTGATTACCCTTAATGCCCATTAATAATATTCCACGTAATATTTCAGATTTCCTGTTGCTGAATTATTATTTTCCTGCTGTAGCATACTGGTTCAAATTAAGATCCTACATCTTCATATTAGAGCTATGTTATTTTAGAGTTGCTTCTGTAATCATAGATCAAAGTGAATACCAATGGCTAAGTAGATGTCATTCAGTCATTTATAGGGAGGAACATTCCAGTTCACAGTAGGACAGGGCAGCTAATCTAACACAATCAATCAATCAATCAATAAAAAGCCCTTTTTACCTCAGCACTTGTTAAAGTGCTTTACAGATACCCAGCCTAAAACACCAAAGAGCAAGCAGTGCAGATGCAGGAGCACAAGAGTGGAGAACCAGAGGAGAGGATGAGTACCCCCAGTCTTCCTAGGTGGAGGAGCCCAGTCTCTGGCCTGCCGCTGGCCCAGGATGCGTCCCAAAAGGCACCCTAATCCCTTTACAGTGCACATTGATTCACCCTGGCTGTCATTAATTGAAAGTCTTTGTTTATCATCAGTATTGAATTTTAAAAAACGTAGCGTAACATAAAAGATAACATAAAACTGAAGGTGGGGAGAATCTCCATTGCGTACTCCTTACATCCTCTCTCCTCACTACTCGCCTCCTTCTCAAAACCCATTGGATGAGAAAGCCAGATGTCCCTCCCCTCTAACCTTCTCCTCCAATTGGTTTTGAAAAGGAGGAGAGGATAGATGACGTGAGGAGTATGCATTTGAGATTCTTGCAGAATATCTCAAGGTGCTCACAGTGCCTAAGTTAGAACTATCTTAATTTGCGTCACATAGGGGCAGTCACAGGGGGAGTGAGAGGAGGGTGAGAAAAGTTTGACATAATTTCAGCAGTTATACAGTTCAGTGCTCAGAGGGATGGAAGTGTGAGGGGAAGAGAGGAGGAGAGAGAGAGACATAAATGAGAGCAGGGCGTAAACGGACTACATTAGTGACAGCTCCATTACCCAGAGGTGGGCAGATGTCCGCCTGGCGCCTGGCTGTGTTAGCAGCTGAAGCAAGTGGAGCAGGAGGGGAGTGGATGAGGGGGAGGGGTGGAGGAGAGAGAGAGAGAGAGAGAGAGAGAGAGAGAGAGAGAGAGAGAGAGAGAGAGAGAGAGTATGAGGAGGGGAGTGGAGAGGAGGGGTAGAGAGAGAGAGGGGGGGGCACCAGGCAGGTGTTCTCCCTGTGGGTCTCTCCCCCAGCACGGTGCTCACTGACACATGCAAAGACACTTCTCACCTGGCCTGGTCCCATAGCCTGGCCCCCACCATAGAGGACAGCAAAGAGGGGAATGAATCATGAGGTAAAGAAGGAAGAATAAGAGGAAGGAAGAGTAGTGTGATTCTCTAGATATCCGTTTTCCTCTCTCGGCTGACTGTAAATCTGTGTCCCAAATGGCAACCTATTCCCTGTATAGGGCACTATTCTCTAGCAGAGCCCCCATGGCTCTGGTTAAAAGTAGTGTACTAAATAGGGAATAAGGTGGCATTTGGGATGCAAGCTATGGCTCTGTTGAATGTAGTGTCACATCGCTTAATGGTCTGATTTGAGATAGGCTTGGAATCCACTCTAATTAGCCTGCCGTGCCTTCCGGACTTGCACTTCCTTAAATGCAAATGTGTGTGAGTATGTGTCTGCATATGTTATGGACGTCACGCTGATTGCTTTTACATATTTACATTGACCCCCCATTTGTTTTTATGCTGCTGCTACTCACTGTTTATTATCTATGCATAGTGTCACAGATCCCCCCGGTACTGCTGCTCATTCCGTGCACCAGTTCCGGAGGTCTATGTCACCGGCCTCTAAGAGTCACCTAACTGGATCATTACGCACACCTGGTTCCCATTCCCCGATTAGTAATTGTATATATGTGCCCTCTGTTCACCAGTGTCTTGGTCGGTTATTGTTCACATGTCCGTTGGTCTTGTGAGTACCGACACGTATTGTGTACTCGTTATTACGGGTCTCGTCCTGTGTATTGTTGTGCACTTGTTATTACGGGTCTCGTCCTGTGTATTGTTGTACACTTGTTATTACGGGTCTCGTCCTGTGTATTGTTGTACACTCGTTATTACGGGTCTCGTCCTGTGTATTGTTGTACACTCCTTATTACGGGTCTCGTCCTGTGTATTGTTGTGCACTTGTTATTGCGGGTCTCGTCCTGTGTATTGTTGTGCACTTGTTATTACGGGTCTCGTCCTGTGTATTGTTGTGCACTTGTTATTACGGGTCTCGTCCTGTGTATTGTTGTGCACTTGTTATTACGGGTCTCGTCCTGTGTATTGTTGTGCACTTGTTATTACGGGTCTCGTCCTGTGTATTGTTGTGCACTTGTTATTGCGGGTCTCGTCCTGTGTATTGTTGTGCACTTGTTATTACGGGTCTCGTCCTGTGTATTGTTGTGCACTTGTTATTACGGGTCTCGTCCTGTGTATTGTTGTGCACTTGTTATTACGGGTCTCGTCCTGTGTATTGTTGTGCACTTGTTATTACGGGTCTCGTCCTGTGTATTGTTGTGCACTTGTTATTGCGGGTCTCGTCCTGTGTATTGTTGTGCACTTGTTATTACGGGTCCCTTGTATTTATTAGAGGTTTACTCCTCGCTCTTTGTTTGGGTTTACATCCCTGTGTATTTTATATACGTGTGTTTTGGGCTTTGTCCCCATGCCTTTTTCATGACATGTTGTATTTTTGGGTGGAGCAATTTAACCCCCCCACCCCCCCTCCATTATGTATTCCTGCGCCTGTCTCCGATCATTATACAACGGGACACATAGTCACTTTATCCCTACCTACATGTAAATATTACCTCGACTAACCTGTAGCGAAATGCTTGTACTTTAGTTTATTTAGTAAATATCTACTTAACTCTATTTCTTGAACTGCATTGTTGGTTAAGGGCTTGTAAGAATTTCATGGTAAGGTTGAATTCAGCGCATGTGACAAATACAATTTGATTAGATTTTTGCTTATTGAGTACCACTTCCCCTTGATTTGGCTCATACCTGGCTGGAACTCGGGACCTCTGCTATGCTAACACACGTGACCGCCCTCCTTGACAACGTTCCAATGGTTTGAGCCACCCAAAAGGTATCAGTTGGATGGCTCTATGTACAACACTTCAAGCTAGCTGTGGAGTGAACTCCGTTACACATACAAGTATGAGTTCACACTCTATGAAGGTCAAAACCAGGTCTGATCAGGGGTTGAGTTAGAGAGAAACGAAGAGGGGTTAAACCACCACAACAACAGAAAACATTCAATAGTAATTGGATAGATTTCTGTTACCACCTTCCTTCCGAGATGCTCCACCCCCACCACTTTCCTTCCCAATAATAATCTTCTCTGTACACAGCGAGGTTAGTGACCCATCTCTGACACGAGGGTGTGTATTTCCACCAGGACTATGTGAGCAAATGGGGCCTGTAGCTCATCACGCACACATCATATACGTCCCAAATGGCAGGGCCCTGGTCAAAAGTAGTGCTCTAAATAGGGAATAGGTTGCCATTTGGGACTCATTGGCCATCCAGAGCTCAGAGGCCAGGCGAGAGGAAGTCCAGGCCAAACAGAAAGAGACGCCAAGGGCTAACGTTTTATGCAGGTATTCTCTTCCATCTCCCCCTTTGACGTTTCTGCAGCAATCCAGAGGAAAATATGTCAGATTATGTGCGTCCAAAATGGGCATACGTCCAAAATGGCACCCTATTCCCTATGTAGTGCACTACTTTTGACCTGGTCAAAGACTTTTAGCCCACTAAGGTAAAGCACAACGGCAATCATGTCATAAGTGTAAAACTAACAATGACTCAATGATCCATGCCTTCTGGGAGTGCTATAAAGTCAAAAAGTTATGTCCAACGTTAGAAAGCTGTCTGGCAGGAGTTTAACAATGTACTTTTACTTATAATCCGTCTATCTGTATATTTCAAGACATGTGGCATAAGATGTTACAAGCACTATAAATTTCCAAAAGATGAGAAATGAGAAGGGATGTTATTGTGAGACAAACAGGATGGGTATGAATATGGTGGGAGCATGTGGGTCTGAGCAAGTTTGATGTTATTAATTGTCACGACTTCTACCGAAGTCGATGCCTCTCCTTGTTCGGGCGGTTGATGTCGCCGGTCTTCTAGCCATCGCCAATCCATTTTTCATTTTCCATTTGTTTTGTCTCGTTTTCCCACACACCTGGTTCTCATTTCCCTCATGTGTTGTGTATTTAACCCTTTGTTCCCCCCCATGTCTTTGTGTGGTATTGTTTATAAGTGCTTGTGCACATTTTGTTTGACTGGTGCGCGTCGGGTTATTGTGCCCATACTTTGTATTTCTTATGCCGTTGGTTTTACTATTAAACTGCTCCGGCTATTATCAAGTTCTGCTCTCCTGCGTCTAACTTCCCTGCCACCAGAATCGCACCCCCTTACATTAATGTTTGTTGAAATGGATGTACGTCTGAGTAGGTGTTCTCTACTGTATGTTGAAGGTTGGGAATTAAGGCCCAGTCAAAGTCATGTCTACGTCAGCGGATCTGTGTTTGTGGAATGTTAAAAGAAACCTCACCCAAAAACAATATTTTGGTATTTGTTTCATTACTCCATTGTTGACATACTCCCAAAATGTTTTGCTTGTCAGTAATCAAGTTTTCAAGATATGTAACTTTCAAAATACAGAAATCTTCCCCGTATGATGTGTTTTGCATCATATGATGAAAAATGCAACATACGGGGATGATTTCTGTATTTTGAGTCCTATAGTGTCCTATTGGGAATAGAGTGCCATTTGGTAAGGGGCCATTTGCATCCTCATTCTCAGTACTTTTATTTGGGTTTTTAGACAATACACAAATATGCATAAACGCATGCAACATATACAATAGACAACTTAACATTCCACAAACATCTGGTTAAACGTAGTGCACTATTGAGGGAATAGGGTGCCATTTGGGATGCATCCAGACCCATTACAGAGGCCTGCCAGCACCCATTTCCATAGGAGTCGTTCAGAAGACAGAGGTAGAACGAGACCCACGGGGAACACCAAACTAAAGTGCCTTCTTTTCTTCAGCACATAAATGGGTTGAATGTGGGATGCTGCTATTCTTCCCACAGAGCAAATATACTGTATGTCAACAAACATGTCAACAAATATGACACGTAAAAACAATTGAGAAACTGGGAGATATATCAGTGGAAATCAAACCTAGATAACTAACGATTGCTCTACACTCTTAGAAATAAAGCTGCTATCTAGAACCTAAAAGGGTTCTTCTGCTGTCTCCATAGAAGAACACTTTGAAGAACCCTTGTTGGTTCCAGGTAGAACTATTTTGCTTCCTTTCCACAGAGGGTTCTACATGGAACCCAAAATGGTTCTACCTGGAACCAAAAAGGGGTTTTACCTGGAACCAAAAAGGGTTTTACCTGGAACCAAAAAGGGTTTTAGTGAGTTTTTCCTAGCCACCATGCTTCTACATCTGCATTGCTTGCAGTTTTTCTGTCCACTCTTAGAAAAATGGGTTCCAAAAAGGGCTTTATAAATACATTTGATTGATTGATTCTCCTATGATGTCAGCTGAAGAACCCTTTTGGAACCCATTTTTATAAGAGTGGACAGGAAAACTTTTCATCTAAAAGTAAGGGAGTCCCGGAGTTCATTCTATGATAGAGGATTAATAGTTGCTCTGAAATGCAAGGTAAATGTTGTCCCAGCTTCAACAAGCATGCTGTCCAGAATAAATATCACAGGATAGAACATAAGCCCTGTAATACTACCATGTTGGATAAAGTGCAACATTGATGAGCAGGGTGGAAAATACCAGAAAGGGAGACATTTAGTTAATATGATAAATCTACGTTGGCAGTCAGTCACAGCCCTGTAAATACATACTTCTGTCTTTCTTTCCATCAAATGTGCCTGTAGTTCTTAACTCAGAAGGTTCAAATGAACACATTCACTCTATGTATGAGTGCTGGAAAGACATGATATTTTCACAGCTGCTCCAGGTCTCTTCTTCCTACCAAGTTTGAATATCATGAAAACATCAGTGTGCTATTTCCCCCCGAACTTTTTTAAGAGACTATGGCTTATTTTTGTAGTTTGTTTGCATCCTCCATATGAAACCGAGGGAAAGTGGGTACCTGCTGCATCCATCCAAATGTCACCATATTCCCTATACTCTTTTCCAAGAGTGACCATGGAAAATACATAATGAAGCATTCGTAGCGTCACCCTATTCCATATATAGTGTACTAAACCCACATGTCACCGTATTCCCTATATTTTAGTGCACTATATAGGGAATAGGGTGCCATTTGGGACACCATCATTTAGTGACAGGGTACTTTGAAATGAGAAGAGGAAAAGAAAAGTGGAATCTAGGACAGCTAGTGAAATAAGACAGTATACAGTTATGAAACAGTAGATCTGTTGTGTTGAGAAAAGCAAACCACCAGTGCAGGTGTGTGACTCCGGACACTCCAGGGCAGGCACCGGGAGGAGCTCCATCTTAAGTCAGCTGAGAGCCCGCGCGCTGACTTGCAGCTGCCGTCGTCATAGCAGCCGCCTGAGCGGCGCCGCGCCGACTGGCTTCTAGGGCTGCTGTGAATTGGATGTCGTCACAGCGCTGGCGCCAGGGAGTCGGTAGAAGTGGGAGCTTGCGGCGATGCAGGCAACTCGCTACAGCTACTGCAGTGTGTGTTGAGCTCTGTTGTGCCAAGCCATCATCCGATTGGGTTCATCTTGGTACAGTGGGAAAGAAATTGAGAAACTGAGCATAGTTTAACGCATTGTGAAGTAAACTCACTCCAGATGAGCTAGTGGCCACGAAACCCTGACATTTCCCTCTATGGAAAAAAATATAGACTAACAATAGCTGGAACTTGGAAATGTAATAGATGGTAAAACATCAAACTTAAATGTATCTGCGTAATTACGAGGTAGACTACATTCATCACATGGATGTGCCTTCATTTAGATCAGAAATACAGACTCAGATGACTTCAAAACAGATTTTCACAAGGGCCCGCCAACCTCATCTCGCAGGTAACAGAGAAGAGCATCACTTTAGTGCGCGCCTTCACATAACTTGCTCAAGAATGCGGAAAATATGGGAGGGACGTAAAAGATCAACCGCATTTAAACCAATACTGTTGCTTGGAATAGTGATTGACACTTCTAGGTAGCCAATTGACGTGCATTTCGCCCTGATGTGCGACAAGCCCCGTTCACGAGCCTTTATAAGAACAATTGACAGCATGCTGACTGATTGTACACGGCGAAGACTGGCCTAAAATACCGGTTTCTTTCATGCATAATATCTTATCACACTCAACTGTCGTCATGAAAGCAATAAGCCCGGAGCGGTCTATGAGGAACAACATCTCCAACTCGTCGGAACATACCCTCGGCATCTCCCGGAGCAAGAGCCCGATGGATGACCCTCTGAGTCTGCTGTACAATATGAACGACTGCTACACAATGCTGAAGGAACTCGTGCCCAGCCTCCCACAGAACGGGAACGTCAGTAAAATTGAGATATTGCAGCATGTTATAGACTATATCTTGGACCTTCAGATTGCACTGGACTCAAGCTCGTCCCTCTCCAGCTGCCAACATCAGCAGCAGCGGCCGGGACAGGCAACATCACCCAGGAATCCCCTAGCAACCATCAACTCAGACATCAGCCTCATCACCTTTCAGGTAAAAATAGAATCAAATAGCTTTATTTTTTTCCAATTAGAGGACTTCTGTTTTGGAGTGGTTCAAAAAAATAAATAGACGAAACCATAGTAGGCTACACAAATTCTAGCGTGTTCAATTGGAATTCCTACATGTTAATAGATCCCCTAAATCCTATGACATGTACAGTTTTAATGTGGCCTTGTTAATATAGGTTTAAATGAAGATTTTTTTAACATTTGTATATATATGTTTATATGCTTACTTTAATTAAAGGCTTTTAGAATAGATCTATTTTTTAAAACATCATTTCCAAGCAGTCTTGCCTATTTGACTTCTCATAAAGCTTTTGCATTTGACTATGTGCCACTGTTGGTTATTGTACACATGACAGCTTGGTGGTGAATGAATAGAGCATCAGCCCAATAGAGACCAGACTACTGCAACTGTACTAACACAGCAATGCCAGGCTCCTCTCTCTGTAAATGGTGATATTTAACAGTGGTTGTCTTACCTGTTTTTACAGTCAACTGACCACTTCCCCAAAGGGACAGACACTCATGACAGCTAAACTCTCCTTCACTGACTGGGTAAGTGTTTCCTTACTGCCATTATTGTATCCATCATTTCTATTTGAAATGGTCATTTTATTCATTAGGAAAAAAACAAGCTGCGCTCAAATGGGTCCAAACTACACTGTCCCGATGGGAGAACCCTTTTGGATTCCATGTAGAACCCTCTGTGGAAAGATAGAACCCCAAAAGGGTTCTATCCGGGACCAAACAGGGTTCTTCAAAGGGTTCTCCTATGGGGACAGGCAAAATACTCCTTTTTAGATTCTAGATAGCACCTTTTTGTGTGTATAAAGTCATGGATACTTGGTATGAGTTGCTCTTTGAAAAGGGTAGTCTATGTGAAGTGTTATATTGTTGACTGGACTAAGATATGACATCACTGTAGATGGAATAACCGATCAGGAAATAATAGTCTCTGGCTACATAAGACAGACTGGCTACTCCCGTCAGTGGTTGTGGGTTCTGAAAACTACTGGTCTGTAGATCATTCGCAGGGAGGAAAAGCAGGCGCCAGCCAGCATCATTATAGCTATAGTATAGATCCATTCCCACGTTGTACTTAGAGGTTGACAGGATGTTGCTTACTCCTCCGTCGACGCCTCCATCTGGTGCTCAGGGATTGCCCAGTATTTCAGTGTTTGAATCCCAAATAGCACCCTATTTTCTATGTAGTGCCCTAAGGGCCCCCTGGTTAAAACTAGTGCACTACATAGGGAATAGGGTGGCATATGAGACACACACTCACCAGTATTTCAGTGTTTGGTTAAAGTAGAAAAAGAAGTGTCTTCCACTCAGGCGCCAGTCTGACTGTCCAGTTCCCCATCTGTCCTTTAGCCTTGCTTCTCTTTAAACACAATCCTCTTTTCTCTTCCCAATCTCTTACAGGTGTGTTTTAAACAGGACCTCATGTTCCCCTCCAATGGCTGGCTGGATTTCCGCTTGATTTAACTTTAATTTGTCTTCCTAAAAGGAGATATGTGTTGCTGTTTTTACTTTTTATTTATCTACTGGCCTGGCTGATCTCTTTTCTTCCAACTGAAGAATGATTCCTCAACAACGATGGGAACACGACAGACTGACTGAGATTACAGTATTGAAACAAGATATCTTTCCACAAGAGGAGATAGCCTTTTCTTTTGGAAGTGGCACATTACTACAGACAGACTAATGGTCAGTCGATGTATATAAAATGTTAAGACAAAATCATGCCTGTATAGTAGCTGATTTGTTGCAGAGAATATAAAGATGCATTTTATTGTACTGCGGCTTTCAAAGAAATGTTGTAAATTGCACTTTTATACAATAATAAAGTATATTCCTTATACTGTACATTATGTTAATATCCATATTACGTTATAATACCTGACCTATTTCAATCTTTTAA
This sequence comes from Oncorhynchus tshawytscha, assembly GCF_018296145.1. Taxonomy (NCBI): domain Eukaryota; kingdom Metazoa; phylum Chordata; class Actinopteri; order Salmoniformes; family Salmonidae; genus Oncorhynchus; species Oncorhynchus tshawytscha. Next base: position 14,822,287 of record NC_056433.1, read on the forward strand.
ATTACTGTCACTGTACTTTCTCTTACATCAAAGGATGGTGCAACTTCCCTTTATCTTGCTTTTTAATGTGTCTGAATAGAGTCAGATTAATTAGGAAGACGATATCACAAGGCTCAATGCATTGCAGTTACTAATCTCATCTAGTTATCCAGGATGGTGTGCCCAGATCCATCTCGTCACACTGGTGGTTCCCTGGGGCACAGTTGGTAACGCATGGCACTTGCAACTCTAGGATAGTGGGTTCGATTCTCGGGATCAACCATACGTAAAACAATTTATGCACGCATGAATCTTAAGTCGCTTTGGATGAGAGCGTCTGACCAATGGCACATAATATTACATTTACGGCACATACTATTTTTGCATGGGGGAGCACGCCCCCTGCTGGTCGACGTTAAGAAGGAACTGCTATATGAAAGTATGAGAATACTTAGTGGTTCATACGTATCATTTCTCTGTGAGAACATACAAGAGGCTAGACTGTGGAAGGTCAACATCCAGGTTTTATTTTTCAGCCAGATAATGTCTGACGGCACCATTCACTTCTTTCCCTTCATAGATAGAATATCTCGTGTTCTTCTCCCACAAGGTTATCATCTGACAGGTTAAGACACATGCAACACATAGGAGAGCACTCTGACATTTGCACTGATATTTGCAAACTCATTTACGCATGCAATGTACAGTTCATTAGGTAGGCATGCAACACCTATCTTTACTGTAGCCAGATTTGTGAATCGGACGCCATTAAGTGTACATTTTATATCTGCTTAATTAAAATGTACATTTAATGGCATCGGATTCACAAATGGGGCCTCTACTACGTTACGGGAGGAGACAGGCCCTGACAACATGTAATAAACCAAATAACTTTACAACCACTGTTCATGACAAAGCAGCATACATACAGTCCCATGTATCATATGGAGAAGAGTCAGCAACTGAATTCTGCAGCGATCAATAACTTTTTCTGAAGATTACTTCTCGTTGTTAAATTGATGTTAAATTGCTATTATTGTAACATATTAGTGTCAACGTCCCTCCCCTTTATCCAACATTTTTGTTCGTGTTGGCAGGACATGCGTCCCAAATGGCACCCTATTCCACCGATAGCGCACTACTTTGGACCAGGGCCCATAGGAAGGTAAAATAGTTAAAAGCCCTGTGGCTTTTGCAATGAGACAAATAGTTTAGTTGACTCTCCTCCATGTCATTTGCTGAGACACGACAAAAACATCCCACACACAATTTTGTTCATTTGGCTCACGTGTTCATGTGCATTCATTCTTCATCTATACCAGGCATCTTCTCTTTTACCCACCCACAAGCTCAATACATCACTTGTTGACACACATAGGCAGCAGCAGCTAATATTAACACTGTTGAGGCATGCTTGTAGCCTGGTCCCAGATCTGTTTGTGTTCTTGCTCATTGTCAAGCCATTGGCATGACAAGGAGTTGGCGAGATGGCACAGACAGACTGACACCCAGGCTACCATGCTTGTTGTAGTGCAAAACAATAAACACATAGTTAGTCACTGTACGTAGTTAAGTTATAATTTATACTGTAAAAAATGGGACGGCGCTGTTAAGTGCTTTTACTGATTGGAATGATCAAAATTTACACTTTGGTTAATTCAACCTGTTCTATCAATTTGTCTGAAATCAAATAACGAATTCGTCAGATCAATGTGATTTTTTTATTTGAATGAAAGCTTCTAAATTGCTTTCAACACCTCATGCACATGGAATAGCGGTAGGGGCAATGTAGCGACGGCAGCCTATCAGAAGAGTTGCCGAGGCGTGGCTTTTCAGTTGGTTATTTTTGCCCCCCCCTGAGAGTGAATGTCATTCCAGTTGAGGTGGTCTATTGTATTTGTTATTCATACACTCATCTGGAATGATACTAAAGCGCCTGATAACGTTTCTGTGTGATGGTAGCCATTGCTTGGTTATGATATTGTGGTTCCTAAATGTGAAGGTCTTTAGTTTGGAAAAATTATTTTAAAACATCTTATTTTTTAGCTTGTTGATTTAAATTGCTTGTAACACAGAAGAAATGTGGATAGGTAATTCCAAATTAAAAAGTGAACTAGGAACAAGATTAAAAAAAAAATTGGTTGTATTGTCATTAAATTTTGGGGGGATTTGTTATATTAAGTTTAACCAAAGGGGAAACCAAAGGTTTAGTGTTGAAATAAACAGGTAACAACATCAAATATAATGAAATATAACAGTTGGCATTGAATCATATATTTGTCATAATAATGTTGTTATTTTTACCAGAGGTGAAGTAAATTAGGTTGATCTAAAGATCTTTTTTTTTTTTTTACAGTGTACGTAGCTAGCTACCTTCACCTCTAGAGAATATCAAGACAGTTAGTAGAGGTCACTTCACTTCACTTTAGACGATACAAATACAGAGTACAACATCTCAGTGAGCTACCTCTACTTAGTAGCCTGGTGAAACCAGACTAAACGCTGCGCTCTCCTGTAACAGAATGTGAGGTTGCCAGATCAGGCTGGTTTAACAAGGCTATCTACTTAGTGCACACCAAGCACTAACATCATTTATTTACCTAGCTACGGTACCTTGCTACGCATGCATTGTCAGATTACCACACCAAACATCTACTGACTAAGTGCTCTCCTGGAAATGAGATGGGCAGGGGGGCTCACAGGATGCTCTCGCGCTCCTCTCCGAAAGTGACGGTGTCGGAGGACACGGTGGTGATCTCCGGAGGATCCCCGGGGTTCAGCCCCCTCTTCAGGTGCACCACGCGCACGTTCTCATTGTGCGGGCCGGGCTTGGTGGTGGTACTGGTGGTGCCAGAACCCGGGGAGATGATGACCTCGCTGATGGAGGAGGATGTAGGGGTGGAACAGGTGGTGTCGGTGGACCCCATTGGCACCCTCTGTCCCTGGCAACGCTGCTGGTTCCCCTGCTGCTGGGCGTTAGTGTTGTTGTTAAGGGTGGTGTTGCTGGGCGTGCGGTTGAGGTTGTAGCTCTTGGACGAGGGCCAGCTCTCTTCGGGGCTGCTGGCCAGCAGGCTGCACTGGTCCTCAGAGCAGATGGACATGCGGGCCACAGCTGGGTCCTGGAGACCACTCAGGCTGCTGGGCAGACCCCTCTTACTGGCCGCCCGGCTCTGGCTGTCCTCCTGGTCCAGCTCAATCAGGTTGGCCTGCTCCAGCTGGGACAGGTCAGCCTCCTCGTCCTGCAGGGAGTGGTTGGGCGAGCTCTCGTTGGAGCGCATGCCGGAGTCAGACGAATCCTTCTTATCCAGCATGGCGTCAGACAGGTATTCTTTACCCTTAGCCAGAGCCAAGGAGGATGCTTTGGGGTCACCTGGCTTTTTCGCGTCCCCCAAGAGAGGAGCGTCGGAGTTCTCTGAATCCTCGTCGTCGCTGGTGAGCTTCTGGTAGGGCAGCCCGCCGGTCTTCATCTTGAGGTCGGCTGCTCCCTGAAACAGGCCGCTCCCCCGGTCACTGGACCCGGGCGCCTTGCGTCCGAGCAGAGTCTTGGAGGAGCCATGTGGGTCCTGCTTCTCGTCCTCCTCTGTGATGGGGTCCAGGGGGGCTTCGGCGGTGGTGAAGTCCGGGGCGTCCACGGCGGGAAGCTTGGAGGTGCTTCTCTTGGTGGTAGCCTTGTCCTTGGTTTTGTCCTCGGAGCTGGCAGAGGTCATGAACTGGTTGGGGTGGGGCTGGACGGGCTTCTCTCCCCCTCCTCCGCCTACTTCCAGCGTGGCCATCTGGGCGATGTACTCCTGGTAGGCGTTGCGGTACTCTGACTGCTGCTTTTCCGTCAGCTTGACGATGTCGTTGGACGACTCCTGGGAGTTGAGGCTGGACATGCTGGGGGTGCGGTGGGTGGGGGCCTGGAGAGGGGGACATGGAACATTACATCTCCTAGATCTGTGGTCTAAGTACATATGAAGGCTAGCATTTGGGTTACATACAGGCCAACAGCTTAATTCTTGGTTCTGTACATATACAGTACTAGTGCAAAGTTTGGACACACCTACTCATTCAAGGGTTTATCTTTATTTGACTATTTGCTACATTGTAGAATAACAGTGAAGATATCAAAACCATGAAATAACACATGGAATCATGTAGTCACCAAAAAAAGTGTTAAACATAACAAAATATATTTTTGATGAGACTCTTCAAAGTAGCCACCCTTTGCTTTGATGACAGCTTTGCACATTCTTGGCATTCTCCCAACCAACTTCATGAGGTAGTCACCTGGAATGCATTTACATTTACAGGAATGTCTTGTTAAAAGTTAATTTGCACATTTGAGCCAATCAATTATGTTGTAACAAGGTAGGGTATACAGAAGATAGCCCTATTTGGTAAAAGACCAAGTCCATATTATGTCAAGAACAGCTCAAACAAGCAAAGAGAAACGGCAGTCCATCACTACTTTAAGACATGAAGGTCAGTCAATCCAGAAAATTTCAAGAACTGATGATGATGAAACTGGCTCTCATAAGGACCACCACAGGAAAGGAAGACCCAGAGTTACCTCTGCTGCAGAGGTATGTTCATTAGAGTTACCAGCCTCAGAGATTGCAGCCCAAATAAATGCTGCACAGTGTTCAAGTAACAGACACACATCAGCATCAACTGTTCAGAGGAGACTGCATGAATCAGGGCTTCATGGTCAAATTGCTGCAAATAAACCACTACTAAAGGACAACAATAAGAAGAGGAGACTTTCTTGGGCCAAGAAACACGAGCAATGGACATTAGACTGGTGGAAATCTGTCCTTCGATCTAATGAGTCCAAATGTAAGATTTTTGGTTCCTACTGCCATGGATGGCTCTGCCATGCAAAGTTGTCATCAAGGCAAAGGGTGTCTACTTTGAGGAGTCAAAAATATAAAACATAATTTGATTTGTTTAACACTTTTTTTGGTTACTACATGATTCCATGTGTGTTATTTCATAGTTTTAATATCTTCACTATTATTTTACAATGTAGAAAATAGTAAAAATAAAGAAAAACCCTTGAATGAGTAGGTGTCCAACCTTTTGACTGGTACTGTACATAGCTACACAATTCCAGTCTTTCTGTCAACGTAATATAATGACGCAACATAGACCTCTCTACAATGGAAGAGACCACCAGTCACTCACCATCCATGTGTTGTTGCTGTGCCTGGGAGGCTCGTCCAGTCCCACATTGCTCAGTTCCTCAAAGCTCAGGTTGAAGCTGTACATGGGTGAGTTGGCGTCGAGGTTGGCGGTGCCGGCGTGGGGCGGGGCGACCTGGCGCCTCGGTTCCCCGTGGCCCACCACACTGCTGTCCACCTCACTGGGAGCCTCCTCATGAAGCACCTGGCTCTCCACGTGACGCATCTCCAACACCTAGAGGAAGAGGAGGCGAGAGAAGGCAGAGGAGTAGGAGGGAAAGGAAGAAGAAGAAGAAAGTAGAAGAGGAAGTGGAGGAGGAAGAGAGAAAGAAGAAAAGAAAGGAACAAATAGTAATTACTGGGTTAAGAGGTGCTTGATAACAGCAGTGTCCAGTGTTAAAGCTATTGGTAAATCCACTACAAAAGAAAATAACAGGCAAGGTTAAACTCACGGTTCCTCTGAAGAGCTGCCAGTCTCCAAAGTTCATTTTCATTTCATTCTTCAGCTCATCAATGTTGCACTGGGTCAGAACTCTGCCATTCACATTAGCCTGAGAGACAAAGAAGAGAATGAAACAAGGAAGAGGAGGTTAATGATATATATATATATATATATAGAGGGGGTAATTGATAGAGAGAGGGGAGATCAATGGTAGAGAGAGAGGGGAGGTTAATGGTAGAGAGAGAGGGGAGGTCAGAGAGAGAGGGGAGGTCAGAGAGAGAGAGGGGGTAATTGATAGAGAGAGGGGAGATCAATGGTAGAGAGAGAGGGGAGGTCGATGGTAGAGAGAGGGGAGGTCAATGGTAGAGAGAGGAGGTCAATGGGAGAGAGAGGAGGTTAATGGGAGAGAGAGGAGGTTAATGGTAGAGAGATAAGGTTAATGGTAGAGAGATAAGGTTAATGGTAGAGAGAGAGAGAGAGAGAAGATTAATGGTAGAGAGAGAGCGAGAGGAGGTTGATGGTAGAGAGGGGGAGGTTAATGGTAGAGAGGGGGAGATTAATGGTAGAGAGGGGGAGGTTAATGGTAGAGAGGGGGAGGTTAATGGTAGAGAGAGGGAGGTTAATGGTAGAGAGAGAGAGAATGAGAGAGAGAGAGAGAGAGAGATAGAGAGAGAGAGAGAGAGAGAGAGAGAGAGAGAGAGAGAGAGAGATAGATAGAGAGAGAGAGATAGAGATAGAGATAGATAGATAGATAGATAGATAGATAGATAGATAGATAGATAGATAGATAGATAGATAGATAGATAGATAGATAGATAGATAGATAGATAGATAGATAGATAGATAGATAGATAGATAGATAGATATAAATTAATGGTAGCGAGAGAGGAGGTTAATGGTAGAGAGAGGGGAGGTTAACGGTAGAGAGAGAGGGGAGGTTAGCGGTAGAGAGAGAGGGTTGGTTAGCGGTAGAGAGAGGGGGTTGGTTAGCGGTAGAGAGAGGGGGGAGGTCAACGGTAGAGGGAGAGGGGAGGTTAATGGTAGAGAGAGGGGAGGTCAATGGTAGGGAGAGAAGGAAGGTCAGAGAGAGAGAGAGAGGGAGGAGGTAATTGATAGAGAGAGGGGAGATCAATGGTAGAGAGAGGAGGTCGATGGTAGAGAGAGAGGGGAGGTCAATGGTAGAGAGAGAGGGGAGGTTATTGGTAGAGAGAGGAGGTTCATGGTAGAGAGATGAGGTTAATGGTAGAGAGAGAGAGAAGGTTAATGGTAGAGAGAGAGCGAGAGGAGGTTGATGGTAGAGAGAGGAGGTTAATGGTAGAGAGGAGGTTAATGGTAGGGAGGGGAGATTAATGGTAGAGAGAGGTTAATGGTAGAGAGGGGAGATTAATGGTAGAGAGAGGTTAATGGTAGAGAGAGAGAGAATGTTAATGGTAGAGAGAGAATGCTAATGGTAGAGAGAGAGCGAGAGGAGGTTAATGGTAGAGAGGGGGAGGTTAATGGTAGAGAGAGAGAGATAGATAGATAGAGAGAGAGAGAAGGTTAATGGTAGAGAGAGCGAGCGAGCGAGAGGAGGTTGATGGTAGAGAGGGGGAGGTTAATGGTAGAGAGAGGGAGAGAGAGAGAGAGAGGGAGAGAGAGAGAGAGAGGGAGAGAGAGAGAGGGAGAGAGAGAGAGAGAGAAGGTTAATGGTAGAGAGAGCAAGAGGAGGTTGATGGTAGAGAGGGGAGAGAGAGAGAGAGAGGGAGAGAGAGAGAGAAGGTTAATGGTAGAGAGAGCAAGAGGAGGTTGATGGTAGAGAGGGGGAGAGAGAGAGGGAGAGAGAGAGAGAGAGGGAGAGAGAGAGAGGAGGTTGATGGTAGAGAGGGGAGGTTAATTAATGGTAGAGAGGGAGAGAGAGAGAGAGAGAGAGAAGGTTAATGGTAGAAAGAGGGAGAGAGAGAGGAGGTTAATGGTAGATTGAGAGTGAGAGGTGGTTTATGGTAGAGAGGGGGGAGGTTAATGGTAGAGAGAGAGAGGAGGTTAATGGTAGAGAGAGAGAGAGAGAAGAGGTTAATGGTAGAGAGAGAAGAGGTTAATGGTAGAGAGAGAAGAGGTTAATGGTAGAGAGCGAACAGGTTAATGGTAGAGAGAGAGGAGGTTAATGGTAGAGAGAGAAGAGGTTAATGGTAGAGAGACAAGAGGTTAATGGTAGAGAGAGAAGAGGTTAATGGTAGAGAGAGAGGAGGTTAATGGTAGAGAGAGAGGAGGTTAATGGTAGAGAGAGAAGAGGTTAATGGTAGAGAGCGAACAGGTTAATGGTAGAGAGAGAGGAGGTTAATGGTAGAGAGAGAAGAGGTTAATGGTAGAGAGACAAGAGGTTAATGGTAGAGAGCGAACAGGTTAATGGTAGAGAGAGAGGTTAATGGTAGAGAGAGAAGAGGTTAATGGTAGAGAGACAAGAGGTTAATGGTAGAGAGACAAGAGGTTAATGGTAGAGAGCGAACAGGTTAATGGTAGAGAGAGAGGAGGTTAATGGTAGAGAGAGAGGAGGTTAATGGTAGAGAGAGAAGAGGTTAATGGTAGAGAGACAAGAGGTTAATGGTAGAGAGACAAGAGGTTCATGGTAGAGAGAGAAGAGGTTCATGGTAGAGAGAGAAGAGGTTAATGGTAGAGTGAGAAGATGTTAATGGTAGAGAGAGGGAGAGAGAGAGAGGTTGATGGTAGAGAGAGAGGAGGTTAATGGTAGAGAGGAGTAGAGAGGAGGTTAATGGTAAAGATCTATCTCTCTCTCTGCTCACCTTCTTAATGGTGGCAGTGTACTGGGCCAGCATGCTCTGGTCGATACCCTCGATATGTTTGACACGTTCACACACTGTGTCTGTGTTCATGGAGCTCAGGAGGATGGCCGGGGTCCCCGACACCACCGAGGCTGAACCCTGACACACACACAACCAGGTCCAGAACACACGTCAATGACCAGATAGAGGAGTCAACCAACAGGTAAAACATGGCTTATTGGTTAATACAGTATGGCTACATTTAATGGAGGTCAAGATTACATTTCTCAAAGGTATCATGTGCTGTACTCATCAATAGTAACTTCTGCCCATTTGAGTAGAAATGCAGTGCTATAAAATATAATAGAATGGGAATTCCATGCTGAAACACTGATATCTGCAAAGGTAACACAGGATGGCCCAGTGAGAGCAACATGAGAAGAACGCAGGGAACATAAAGCATCAGTAGGTATGAGAGAACTACAATATGATTTCATCTCCAATGGGTTGTTGATGAGTGGAGCTATCCTGAGGGTGAATACAATATGACAATGGGGTTAATAGAGGTTAGGTCCAAACCAAACGTTGTCAGTGAGTGGATGAGAGAATACTGTAGGGTAAAAAATTAAATAAAACTTGGATGTAATCTGTGACATCACTTCCTGCTATCTACTATCACTACTAGGCTACTCACTAATTCAGGAGTTAGACCATACACTCTTAGAAAAAATGTTTCCAAAAGGGTTCTTCGGCTGTCTCCCCATAGGAAAACCCCTCTGTGGACCGGGTTCTACATGGAACCAAACGGGTTCTCCCCTAGTACCAGAAAGGGTTCTACAAAGGGTTATCCTATCGGAATAGCCGAAGAACCCTTTAAGGTTCTAGATAGCACCTTTCTTGCTAAGAATGTAGAAATAGAATCACTAGAACAGCCCCTCAGACCATTGACTTGACTGAGGATGTCTGTTCTAGTAATTAACCGGTAAGTGATACACACCCAGTATCACAGTAACTTTGAGTACGGATAGAATGTACACAGAAATACATGGTGCAGGATTATTATTATTATTCACTTGTCAAACAGGTTAGTTTTAGGTCTTTATGAAACCACAGGCTGTATGTTCAACGTCACTGACTCAGAGTAGGAGGACGGTCTTCAGAAGACAGGGTTTAGGTAAGGAGAGTTCAGCTAGAAGGGCCAGACAAAAATCAAATGTTTGAAATGCTTATAGAGACTTGTACAAGTGTTACAAATCTACAATGTATCTTACAAAGTTATAAAACATCTGTAATTGTAAATAGGTCTTAAATAGTATGACAGAAGCAGATCAAAGATTTCACTAGTCAGCCGCCTTGTAGCATCACTTAGTGCCCTAACAAGGGAGCTACACTAGTGTCACAAAACCAGCTTTTCAGCTACTATACTGTGCAGTTTTTTGATGGCGTGAGCAGAACATACGCCACTTTATCAAGTGTTCTCGGGTGTGAGCCGCACATGACAAAAAAAAATATTATAAACTGGTGATTCGAGCCCTGAATGCTGATTGGCTGAAAGCTGTGGTATATCAGAGGTATGACAAAACATTTTTACTGCTCTAATTACATTGGTAACCAGTTTATAATAGCAATAAGGCACCTTGGGGGTTTGTGATATATGGCCAATATACCACAGCTAAGGTCTGTATCCAGGCACTCCGCGTTGAGTCGTTCATAAGGACAGCCCTTATCGTGATATATTGGCCATATACCACACCTCCTCGGGAACCAGAGCTGAGCCATACCACCTCCACCCAGGTTTCATTGACATGAATGGGAGCTTCTTGCGCTCTGCAAAAAGGTATTACTCCAGTGTAGCATGCCTGTAACTCCTAGTTCCCATTCAAGAGAGTGGGCTAGAGTTTCCAAGGTGCATGCTGGGATTACAGAGGTCAGATCCCTTCCGAAGGGGGTCAGTTTGTCGGTCTAGGTCTAGTTAGGAGGAGTTAGGGAAAACATCTGAATGGATTCAGTACCTGCTTCTTTTTCAAAGACGGTACCTTAAACTGCTTGGAGGGAGGAGAGAGAACGAGAGGTGGAGAGAAACAGGTGTTCACCAGAGAGGGATGTGAGGAGAGAACATTAGGAAGACACACAGATGCCAACATTATCGTCTTAGAGGAGAAAAAAACATTAGGGAAACATACATATCTTCAAGAGTGGAGAGAGGAAGAGAGTGGAGAGAGAGATAGAGAGAGAGGAGAGAGGAAGAGAGTGGAGAGAAAGAGAGAGGAGAGAGGAAGAGAGTGGAGAGAGAGATAGAGAGAGAGGAGAGAGGAAGAGAGTGGAGAGAAAGAGAGAGGAGAGAGGAAGAGAGTGGAGAGAGGAGAGAGGAAGAGAGTGGAGAGAGAGAGAGAGGAGAGGGAAGAGAGTGGAGAGAGGAGAGAGGAAGAGAGTGGAGAGAAAGAGAGAGGAGAGAGGAAGAGAGTGGAGAGAGGAGAGAGGAAGAGAGTGGAGAGAGAGATAGAGAGAGGAGAGAGGAAGAGAGTGGAGAGAAAGAGAGAGGAGAGAGGAAGAGAGTGGAGAGAGGAGAGAGGAAGAGAGTGGAGAGAAAGAGAGAGGAGAGAGGAGAGAGGAAGAGAGTGGAGAGAGAGAGAGAGGAGAGAGGAAGAGAGTGGAGAGAAAGAGAGAGAAGAGGAGGAAGAGAGTGGAGAGAGAGAGAGAGAGAGAGGAGAGAGGGAGTGGAGAGAGAGAGAGGAGAGAGGAAGAGAGTGGAGAGAAAGAGAGAGGAGAGAGGAGAGAGGGAGTGGAGAGAGAGAGAGGAGAGAGGAAGAGAGTGGAGAGAGAGAGAGAGTGAGAGAGAGAGGAGAGAGAGAGAGAGACAGAGAGGGAGAGAGAGAGCCAGTGGAGAGAAAGAGGAGAGCGAAGGCATGCCTTCATTGTGACTATGAGAATAATGCTTTTGATGTCTCTGCGGCATTCAGTGTTTTTTAGGACAGTTGGATGCTGTCATAGCAGGGTCAATGTTTCTGTGTTTCTAGTTTCTCTGTGTGTTTGTGTCTGTGTACAGAGTTCTAAATGATCATTTTTGATTGGTGGCACGCACTGGTGCTCCCAAATTTAAAAAGTTAGGAGCACCACATGAAATATATGAGCAGATACAGCCTACACAGCCTATATCGGGCCTATATGAATTCTAGCTACTTTTGAAGCACATGTTGAGCTAACATGTAACATTGTAAAGAAATTAGGTTATTATAAAAGCTACAATTTTGATAGGAATAACGGTTAATGAAATGACATAATAATATGTGGGATAATAGGTTTCTACATTGTGTTAAAGCTCGATTTTCCTATTGAGATGGATTACATTGAAAAGTGGACACCGTCTCTTAAAAACGTCAGATTTGTGATGACAAAATGCAAGAGATATGTCATTCATTCATTGCTATGATCATTGATCTCCTGAAGAAGCTGTCCCTTTTCATATCCTATACTGGTAGTTATCAGGTTGTTAGCTAGCTAGCCAATGAGGAAATATGACTGAACAATGTGTAAACAAGTGGTTAACGCACAAGTAGTTTTACAACGGCCCACGACACGGTTTATGAATATAAAAGTCGATCCCGGCGATTTGCTACAGATACATATGTGGATATGAGACCAAATTCGGATGCACTTTAGAGCCCTGTCTGTGTGTGTGTCTGTGTGGGAGGGAGATGTCTGACAAATAAAGAGAAAGGGAGAGTGGAAGCATGTTTCTGGAATAGGGGGTGGGTTATCTGGTGAGATGAACGTCTCTGATAGAATCCGGAATGTTCTGATGTTCAAACAACCCAAATCAGAAGGTTCAAACAAGCATATATAAGCTAATGAAATTTGAAAGGACAATCATTTCTCTCTCTATAACATGGTTATACATCCATTCTAGATGAACTATCTCTACTCACTACCTCTAATACTTACGAGTCCACTGCTCGGATCCCGGGGAAAGCCACTTTTAAGTGGGAATGGGCGTGGTGGAGGAGCATGAACAGGGAAACTGCCCACATACTGGCGTGGCAGCTGGTAAACATGATGGGGAAAATATGGCTGGAGGGAGGGGGGGGTACCAGGAAGAAAGGAAACACATTTAACATGGGGTGAAAAAATAAATAAATAAAAAACACTTAAATATGAAACCAGCGTAACAATTGAGGTGTCTGAGATATTATGAAATACAGACTGAAGCAAATTAAAACAGCCACAGCATGTCAAATACATACATACATGCGTACTTAGTGTACGTATGTATGTATCCATGTACAAACAAGGAGTCACACAGTACAAACACCTCATGTTACAGCACAGAGACTTCAACTTAAATGGGAACTATAAATAACAAGACAGCTCTGCAAATTATAAACCAGAAGTGTCCCACAAAATGAGAATGGGGACGATAACAAGGTGGGAAATGTAGGCAAAGGAATGTGTTAAGGTTCAAAGCCCTTTGCTTTATTACAGAGGCCGTCAGTGATCGCCTACCAGGCAGCATACGACTGAATGAGTTAACTGACACGAGCCAGATGATCTACAAGTGAAACTTTGGTCATTCCGTTTGGAATCAGGCCCTTCTCAGTCCTATATAGAATAGCAATGTCCTTGGCGACATGAGGGTGTTCTTTCTCATACACTCACCCTGTTATAGAAGGGGTGCTGGGGGCCAGCCATACCACTGTAGTTGCTGCTGTGGGGCGGTGGGGACACCAGCCCTGGGGGGTTGAAGTGCCCGTTGAAGGAGGTGGAGGGGGAGCAGGCAGACATGCCTGACTGCTGGCTGTAGACGGAGGTGGGGCGGGGAGCAGCTTCCTGCAGGGGCAGGCTGGGATAGGTCACCGCTCTGATGCTCATCTGTTCCCTGGCAGCACGCACGTCTGGGGGGAAAGAAGAGAGACAGGTAAAGAGAAATGTCTCATTAAATGTTAATGTAATTCATAATGTAAAGTCTGGGAAAAAAGTTGGATCTGCACATAGACATGAAACCATATGACTTACTGTAACTGTAATGACATCCAAAAGACAACAGTTGTATTCAGATTGCCTACATCATATCGACAAAAGGTTCTGGCCTGACTTGTGTGGAACCCTAATTACTTGACACAGACACAGCTAGCTATGCTCGCTCTCACCTGCAGCATGCACATCTGGGAGGAGAGGAATGCAGACAGAGAAATTGAAAGAATTTAAATAAAAAACTTGTTTAAAAAAATGTGGAAATCGAAAGAGTTGAAATCAAAACAATTGAAATCAAGAATTGAAATCTAAAATAATAACATCAACTCATCTGACAAATTGATGATACATTCCAAAATCTGCAAGTTGTTATTAAAGTTGTAAAGAGAATGGATGCCTGCATAATATTTCCAAAACGTATTGGAATTATTTGTGTGGAACCCTGATTATTCGGTGATATGCTCTCCCTCACCTGCGATGATCTCTCGTAGTTTGGGGTCGAGGTTGACGGTGCAGGGTAGGAAGGTTTTGATGTCGCGTGCACTGAGGACGGGTGTCCGAGAGGAGAGGAACACCTCGAAGCTACGCACATCCCCGTCAATCTCCAACAGGGGCTCCACGTCTTTAGTGGTGGGAATGTTCTTGGAGATCCTAAAACAGCAGAGGTAAGACTGAAGCCTAATGAAGACAGGCGAGGAAAGAGCTATAGCTCTTCTACACTGAAAGGTTGCTTCTTTAGTTTGACATTCTGTGAGCTTCATGGATTAGTCTTTTGAATGACATATTATTGTATTTGGAGTGACAATGAAGGACATTTGAATCATTCAGGGGCAAAAACGTAAATAGAACATAAGTCATTATTTCTTTTCGGCAACACACTTTTACACACGAAAAACCACCCAACTTTATTTTGCAGCAACTAAGCTTCTGTCTGAGAAGTAATTGACATTAAAATACACTAATCCAACCAATGGGATGCAATTATAATGACGATTCAACCAATTGAACTAATCCTTATTGCCCAGTGACTAATCTGACTGTTTCATCACGTCAGAGATTTTGTGTGTTCCAAATGGCACCCTGCTCCCTATATAGTGCACTACTCTTGTACAAAAGGAAAATAAAGGGGGATACCTAGTCAATGGTACAACTAAATGCATCAACTGAAATGTGTCTTCTGCATTTAACCAAACCCCTCTGAATCAGAGAGGTGTGGGGGACTGCCTTAATCGACATCCATGTCATCGGTGTCCAGGGGAGAAGTGGGTTAAACAGCCTTGCTCAAGGGCAGAACAACAGATTTTTACCTTAGTCAACTCAGGGATTCGATCCAGCAACCTTTCAGTTACTGGCCCAATGCTCCTACCCACCAGGTTACCTGCCATAGTGCACTATATAGGGAATAGGGTGCTATTTGGGATGTAACTCTCTCAATGGATCAGTGGGAGTAAATGTATTCTTTCTTCGATAATAACTTTTCCACTGTGTCTCTTTGTGAAAATGTAGTTCTTCTTTGGCCTCACATTTTCAGACAGATCTTTCAAAATGAAATAAAACCCTCTCTCACGCAACTAAACAGTTCCTAAGTTCTATAATTAGGACAGGTGTTTCAAAAAGACATTTTAAGGTTGGGAAAGGGGATTGGGGATCTACAGTATGCATACCTCTGCTAGATGGTCTTGAGGGGGCCCAGTTTTATAGGGGTAGAGGGGGACTACAGTATATTACCTCTGCTAGATGGTCTTGAGGGGGCCCAGTTTTATAGGGGTAGAGGGGGACTACAGTATATTACCTCTGCTAGATGGTCTTGAGGGGGCCCAGTTTTATAGGGGTAGAGGGGGACTACAGTATATTACCTCTGCTAGATGGTCTTGGATGTAGTTTTACGGGGTCTCTACATTACCTCTCGTAGATAGTCTTGAGGGCGGCCTGGTCAGGGATGCCTTCAGTCTCCTCCAGGAACAAGATGAGCCAGGAGGTCCTGTAGGGCCACGTCTCAGTAAGGTTGATCCACGATGCCAGGCGGTCCCAGTTAAACATAATCTGATTTGCCCTCAGCAGACGACCTATAGACAGACCAGCATTGTGTAAGTCAGACTGGACAAAACTAACATGCTTTCCTCAATAAAATTCATCCATAATCTGTAGGGTCCATTGTGGTTCATGTAGTAAACTCAGTGAGTAAACTTGTGGTAAACAAAGTGTGTGCGTTAAAGTGTGTGACATCCCTAATTTAAAATGTCGGTACCAGAAGAAGGGGTATGTGGCTAAAAGGCACGATGGGCGTCTCTATCCAGAATGCTCTTTGTGCTCATTCATTGTTTCATTGTGTGAATTCTTTGCCCTTTTTCTTCATGGTTATTTTTTAAATATATTTTTCTTCAGCATGCATAGAAGTACAAATGTGTACAAATGTAGGCCTATAAAAGTTCCCATTTGGGCATGTCTGATAGTAGGCAATTTCTTTAACTCAACACCACTTATGACCAGCCGAGCCTCTCAAAGTATGTATTTTGTCACCACACACAGAAAGCCAACAGTGTTGTACATCCATTGTGAATGACCATAGTTCCTCACTGTATTTGAAAAATCTTTCCAACATCAGACTTCTCGATGGGCTTAAGTAACCTCTGCGCCTTGGTGTGAAATAGCAACATATTGCTGATCCCATATCTCCAGTGGAAACATCATAAAATGGGCAATCTGAACACTTCTCTGAACACAAATACAGCTGTGTCTGGGAGAGAGTGAGGGCCCAGTTGAAACAATGTTGCAAGTTCACTATAGCAGAGCTCAAGTCAGACAGAGAGAGGCAGAGGAGAGAGATTAATGCTATTGACTGAACCAAATGCCACGCGTAGCAAATGTGATTTATAAAGGATATATTTTCATCAGGATATTTTCTTCTTCAAATATAATTTTGGATCTTTTTGATATTTCACATATTTTCAGCAGATCCGAGGTCCATGGCCACCGAGCGTGATCCGACCCGGGATCCAAGGGTCCACACCAGAAATGTGGATCCGACAGGTTCAGATCTCAGGTAATCGAGTTCGGGTATATCTGTGAAGACCTCTAGTGTGTGTGTCTGTGCGTGTGCATGTGCATGCGTACATGTGGGTGTGCATGTGTAGGTGTGTCCATATGCGTGTGTGGACGCGTGAGTCAACGTGGGTGTGTGTGCGTGACCCACCCGTGACAGAGACGATGTTGAGCAGCCTCCTCATGGTCTGGGGGCTGATGTCACTGAACCAGTCTTCTGTCACCAGCAGCTTGCTCAGGTCAAAGGACATCTGCCGTGTCACCGTCCTCTGCATCTGACGTCGCCGGTACGTGTCCTATGCAGAGACATATGGTTGGGTGGTATCCAGAATACCATACCGGGGTGTAGGGTATTACCGGAAGTGCAAAAAGGTGCGCTATTTACAAAAATATATATAACAGTAACATATATTCTAATAATAGATATATTATATTATAGTTGGGCATTATATACACAGTGCATTCGGAACGTATTCAGATCCCTTCATTTTTCCCACATTTTGTTACATCACAGCCTTATTCTAAAATAGATTACAACTTTTTTCACAATCAATCTACACACAATAACACATAATGACAAAGCAAAAACAGGTTTTTAGAAATGTTTGCAAATTTATGAAAAAAATATTTAAAAAATACCTTATGTACATAGGTATTCAGACCCTCTGCTATGAGACTCGAAATGGAGCTCAGATGCATCCTGTTTCCATTGATCATCCTTGAGATGTTTCTACAACTTGATTTGAGTCCACCTGTGGTAAATTCCAAAAATATTCTGCAGCATTGAATGTCCCCAAGAACACAGTGGCCTCCATCATTCTTAAATGGAAGAAGTTTGGAACTACCAAGACTCTTCCTAGAGCTGGCCACCCGGCCAAACTGAGCAATCAGGGGACAAGGGCCTTGGTCAGGGAGGTGACAAAGAACACGATGGTCCCTCTGACAGAGCTCTAGAGTTCATCTGTGGAGATGGGAGAACCTTCCAGAAGGACAACCATCTCTGCAGCACTCCACCAATCAGGCCTTTATGGTAGTAGAGTGGCCAGACGGAAGCCACTCCCCAGTAAAAGGCACATGACAGCCCGTTTAGAGTAACACTGTATTTTTTTGTGAAGAATCAACAACAAGTGGAACGACATTTATTGGATATTTCAAACTTTTTTAACAAATCAAAAACTGAAAAATTGGGCGTGCAAAATTATTCAGCCCCCTTAAGTTAATACTTTGTAGCGCCACCTTTTGCTGCGATTACAGCTGTAAGTCGCTTGGGGTATGTCTCTATCAGTTTTGCACATCGAGAGACTGACATTTTTTCCCATTCCTCATTGCAAAACAGCTCGAGCTCAGTGAGGTTGGATGGAGAGCATTTGTGAACAGCAGTTTTCAGTTCTTTCCACAGATTCTCGATTGGATTCAGGTCTGGACTTTGACTTGGCCATTCTAACACCTGGATATGTTTATTTTTGAACCATTCCCATTGTAGATTTTGCTTTATGTTTTGGATCATTGTCTTGTTGGAAGACAAATCTCCGTCCCAGTCTCAGGTCTTTTGCAGACTCCATCAGGTTTTCTTCCAGAATGGTCCTGTATTTGGCTCCATCCATCTTCCCATCAATTTTAACCATCTTCCCTGTCCCTGCTGAAGAAAAGCAGGCCCAAACCATGATGCTGCCACCACCATGTTTGACAGTGGGGATGGTAGGTTCAGGGTGATGAGCTGTGTTGCTTTTACGCCAAACATAACGTTTTGTATTGTTGCCAAAAGGTTCAATTTTGGTTTCATCTGACCAGAGCACCTTCTTCCACATGTTTGGTGTGTCTCCCAGGTGGCTTGTGGCAAACTTCAAACTACACTTTTTATGGATATCTTTAAGAAATGGCTTTCTTCTTGCCACTCTTCCATAAAGGCCAGATTTGTGCAATATACGACTGACTGTTGTCCTATGGACAGAGTCTCCCACCTCAGCTGTAGATCTCTGCAGTTCATCCAGAGTGATCATGGGCCTCTTGGCTGCATCTCTGATCAGTCTTCTCCTTGTATGACCTGAAAGTTTAGAGGGACGGCCAGGTCTTGGTAGATTTGCAGTGGTCTGATACTCCTTCCATTTCAATATTATCGCTTGCACAGTGCTCCTTGGGATGTTTAAAGCTTGGGAAATCTTTTTGTATCCAAATCCGGCTTTAAACTTCTTCACAACAGTATCTCGGACCTGCCTGGTGTGTTCCTTGTTCTTCATGATGCTCTCTGCGCTTTTAACGGACCTCTGAGACTATCACAGTGCAGGTGCATTTATACGGAGACTTGATTACACACAGGTGGATTGTATTTATCATCATTAGTCATTTAGGTCAACATTGGATCATTCAGAGATCCTCACTGAACTTCTGGAGAGAGTTTGCTGCACTGAAAGTAAAGGGGCTGAATAATTTTGCACGTCCAATTTTTCAGTTTTTGATTTGTTAAAAAAGTTTGAAATATCCAATAAATGTCGTTACACTTCATGATTGTGTCCCACTTGTTGTTGATTCTTCACAAAAAAATACAGTTTTATATCTTTATGTTTGAAGCCTGAAATGTGGCAAAAGGTCGCAAAGTTCAAGGGGGCCGAATACTTTCGCAAGGCACTGTATATATATATATATATATATATATATATAAGCAATAAGTAAGGCATGAGGGGTTGTGGTAAGGATTGTTCTTCGCATGACGCAACACGGCCCTTAGCCGTTACACACACACGCAAAAATAAAACACACAACATGTTCACCAGAGCTGATGCCAGATAAATGTATGTTCATTTCTCTACCATAAGCCACCTCCAACAGCATTTTATAGAATTTGGCAGTATGTCCAACTGGCCTCACAACCGCAGACCACGTGTAACTACTCCAGCCCAGGACCTCCACAGTCGGCTTCTTCTTCTGCGGGATCGTCTGAGACCAGCCACCAAGACAGCTGATGTAACTGTGGGTTTGCATAAACTGTCAGAAACTGTCTCAGGAAAGCTCATCGTCCTCACCAGGGTCTTGACCTAACTGCAATTCGGCGTCGTAACAGACTTCAGTGGGTGAATGCTCACCTGTGATGGCCACTGTCACGCTGCAGAAGTGTGCTCTTGACAGATGAATCCCGGTTTCAACTGTACCGAGCAGATGGCAGACAGCGTGTATTGCGTTGTGTGGGCAAGCGGTTTGCTGATGTCAACGTTGTGAACAGAGTGCCCCATGGTGGTGGGGGGGTTATGTTATGGGTAGGCATAAGCTGCTGACAATGAATACAATTGCATTTTATCGATGGCAATTTGAATGCACAGAGATTCCTTGACGAGATCCTGGAGGCCCAATGTCGTGTCATTCATCCGCCGCCATCACCTCCTATTTCAGCACAATAATGCACGACCCAATGTCGCAAGGATTTGTATACAATTCCCAGAAGCTGAAAATGTCTCAGTTCGTCCAAGGCCTGCATATTCACCAGACATGTCACCCATTGAGCATGTTTGGGATGCTCTGGATCGACATGTACGACAGCGTGTTCCCGTTCCCGCCAATATTGGTGTCAGAGGAAGGTGTCAGAGGAAGTCAAAGACTCCAGCCACCCTAGTCATAGACTGTTCTCTCTGCTACCACACGGCAAGCAGTACCGGAGCACCAAGTCTAGGTCCAAAAGGTTTCTTAACTGTTTCTACCCCCAAGCCATAAGACTGATGAATCAAATGGCCACCCAGAAGTTTTGCAATGACCCCCCGTTTTTACACTGCTGCTACTCGCTATTTGTTATCTATGCATAGTTGTTACTTTACCCCAACCTACATGTACAAATGACCTCGACTAACCTGTACCCCCGCACATTGACTCTGTACCGGTACCCCCTGTATATAGCCTCCACATTGACTCTGTACCGGTACCCCCTGTATATAGTCTCCACATTGACTCTGTACCGGTACCCCCTGTATATAGCCTTGTTATTGTTATGGTGTGTTACTTTTTATTTTATTATTTATTTTATTAATTTTAGTAAAAACTGCATTGTGGTTAAGGGCTTGTCGGTAAGCATTTCTCGGTAAGGTCTACTACACCTGTTGTATTCAGAGCATGTGACAAATAACATTTGATTTGATATCCAGCAACAGCCATTGAAGAGGAGTGGGACAACATTCCAAAGGCCACAATCAACAGCCTGATCAACTCTATGCGAAGATGTGTCGCGTTGCATGATGCAAATGGTGGTCGCACCAGATACTGACTGGTTTTCTGATCCACACCCATACCTTTTTATTTTAAGGTACCTGTGACCTGAGATGCATATCTGTATTCCCAGTCATGTGAAATCCATAGATTAGGGCTTAATTTATTTACTTATATGAACTGTAACTCAGTAACCTCACTAATGCTCTTGTGGCTGAATGGAAGCAAGTCCCTGCAGAAATGTGGAAAGCCTTCCCAGAAGAGTGGAGGCTGTTATAGCAGCAAAGGGGGGACCAACTCCATATTAACGCCCATGATTTTGGAATAAGATGTTCGACGATCAGGTGTCCACATACTTTTGGTCACGTAGTGTACTTATGTTTCAAAAGTAGAGAAACTGGGAATATAATGGAAAAAGTTGACAAATTGAGCCTGAGATTTGGCATAGCTCCTTGAGTACACAACACCTGGGGTCTCAATAAGAGGGGGTTTAAGGTTAAAGGAGTAATCTGCAGTTATATAACAAAGTGTGACCCGGCTACTGTTTTGGTAAAAAAGCTGAGGGATGGGGCTGGAAAAATGTAACCACTCTCAAATTCATAGATAGAGCTATGGATACAAGGACAGACCATCCATGATATCAAAAGTATAGTTTTAGCCCTGATTTGAGGCTATACAGTGTTTGTTTACATTTACGTTGTTTGCAAACATTGGGTTCTCATGGAGTGTGACAGTTGAACTAAACTCATGAGGCATTTATTAGTTATATTCTTCAACAATCAATGGGTACATATTATTAATTGATTAAGTCCATGGATGTAGCAACTGCAGATCAGCCCTTTAAGGTTAGGGTAGGTTACAGCTGGAGTGGTTGCATTAGTCTGGTGGAAGCAGCCTGATCGGTGTTCACCATTCTGTTTTACCGCACGTATCACTATGACCTTTCTCCAATAGATGTGCAGACATAGCATAGGGTCAAACAGTCTCAATGTGGAGGAATGCCAGACTGATGAGTGATATGGAATAGAATGGTGAACGCAGCAATCAGGCTGCTTCCACTCACATTGTCACACTAAACTGTACATCATGTGGCTTGGTGGGGGAGAAACGCAGCAGATTGGATTAACCCTCATTGGATTAAAGTCACAATAAGTGCAGTAGTTGGACAGTCACACTGGGTTCTAAAAACACAATTGAGTCAAGAGATCCTAATACACAGAAGTTGTAGTTATTTCCTATTGCGTATTTACAGCTATTGGCTTTTTACTGTCTGCGTGCCAAATGGGGCCCTATTTCCTTTATAGTGCAGTACTTTTGAACAGAAAACAAAAGCAGGAATAAGATGAAAACACCTTCAAGTGACAACCTGTTAATGTGTAGACATGTGGTTATTACATTGATTTAATGATGACACCACTGAAGTCCTTTGACCATACTATTGGTGATGGGCGGTGTTGATCCATATGCATGTACTCTTTGGGAACCCAACAGGTTGGCGGTCAAGCACCAGGCCATCCACCCACACTCTCTTCTCTCTCTTACCCTTCGGTTCAGGGTTGTCTTGCTGCCAAACTTGGTCATCTCCCCGATGCTGTGTTGGGATAGCTTCCTGTCCAGCTCCTCATGCCAGCCTGAACACAGATATCAACAAAGACAGGAGATGAGAAACCAGACCTAATATTAGCCAATGATTTGACACATACAGTTAAGTGTGTGCCAGTGTACATATCTGAATGCGAAGGTGGATGTGAGTGTGTTAATTTGTGTGTATGCCTGAATGTGTGTGTTCATGTGTGTACGCCTGAATGTGTGTGTTCATGTGTGTACATGCCCGTGTGTGTGTGGTCTGAGATTTTTACAGCTCCTTTCATACAGGGCGTGTGTGTGTGTGTGAGTCTGTCTTTACCGTCTGAATGGTTTGGATTACCGTCTGAGTTTCCGGTGTCTCCGTTAGCGGGCGCTGCCACACACATCTTTCTGGCACTGCTCAACCCCCGGCTGTTGAGGAAGACCGGCAGGTGGACGATGTTTCTCATGTAGTCATGACCGTTGATGTTGGAGTCCCTGAGCACGCTGTTCAGGTTCTGGTTGATGGCCTTGATGATGATGTGGGGGTCGCTGGCGAAGATGGAGATGAAGGGGCCTTTGGAGAAGAGCACTCTCACCTGGTGGAAAGGAACAGGATACACATGTTTTATTTAGCCTTTATTTAACCAGGAGAAGCCCATTGAGACCCAGAGTCTCTTTTTCAAGGAAGACCACGCCAAGGCAGCAGCAACTATCAATACAAATCAAATGTTATTTGTCACATGCGCCGAATACAACAGGTGAAATCCTTACTCACAAGCCCTTAACCAACAACACGGTTAAGAAAAAATAAGTATTAAGAAACTATTATTAACTAACGTAAACAACAAATTAAAATAGAAAAATAACAAATAATTAAAGAGCAACAATAAAATAACAGTAACGAGGCTATATACAGGGGGTACTGGTACAGAGTCAATGTGAGGGGCACAGGTTAGTCGAGGAAATTGAGGTAATATGTACATGTAGGTACAGGTAAAGTGACTAAACATGTAGTGCCTTAAGGCCGGAGGCTGAGCAGTTGCCATACCAGTCAACCAGTCAGGATGCTCTTGATGGTGCAGCTGTAGAACTTTGAGGATCTGAGGACCCATGCCAAATCTTTTCAGTCTCCAGACAGGGAATAGGCGTTGTCGTGCCCTCTTCACAACTGTCTTGGTGTGTTTGGACCATGATAGTTCCTTGGTGATGTGGACACCAAGGAACTTGAAGCTCTGAACCTGCTCCACTACAGCCCCCGTCGATGAGAATGGGAGTGTGCTCGGCCCTCCTTTTCCTGTAGTCCACAATCTCCTTTGTCTTGATCACATTGAGGGAGAGGTTGTTATCCTGGCACCACACTGCCAGGTCTCTGACCCCCTCCCTATAGGCTGTCTCATCGTTGTCGGGGATCAGGCCTAGCACTGTTGTGTCGTCGGCAAATGTAATGATGGTGTTGGAGTCGTGCTTGGCCACGCAGAGGGAGGTGTTTAGTCCCAGGGTCCTTAGCTTAGTGATGAGCTTTGAGGGCACTATGGTGTTGAACGCTGAGCTGTAATCAATGAATAGCATTTTCACGTAGATGTTCCTTTTGTCCAGATGGGAAAGGGCAGTGTGGAGTGCAATTGAGATTGCATCATCTGTGGATCTGTTGGGACGGTATGCAAATTGGAGTGGGTCTAGGGTTTCTGGGATAATGAGGTGGATTTGAACCATGACCAGCCTTTCAAAGCACTTCATGACTACAGACGTGAGTGCTAAGGTCAGTAGTCATTTAGGCAGGTTACCTTGGTGTTCTTGGGCACAGAGACTATGGTGGTCTGCTTGAAACATGTTGGTATTACAGACTCGGTCAGGGACAGATTGAAAATGTCAGTGAAGACACTTACTAGTTGGTCAGCGCATGCTCAGAGTACACGTCCTGGTAATCTTTCTGGCCCTGCGGCCTTGTGAATGTTGACCTGTTTAAAGCTCTTACTCACATTGGCTATGGACAGCGTGATCACAGTCATCCAGAACAGCTGGGGCTCTCATGCATGCTTCAGTGTTGCTTGACTCAAAGCGCGCATAGAAGTAATTTAGCTCGTCTGGTATGCTCGTGTCACTGGGCAGCTCATGTCTGTGCTTCCCTTTGTAGTCAGAAATAGTCGGAGCTAGTGTAGTAGGGGATTCAATCTTAGTCCTGTGTTGACACTTTGCCTGTTTGATGGTTTGTCGGAGGGCATAGCAGGATTTCTTATAAGCGTCCGGGTTAGAGTCTGCTCCTTGAAAGCGGCAGCTCTACTCTTTAGCTTAGTGCGGATGTTGCCTGTAATCCATGGCTTTTGGTTAGGTTATGCTTCTGGTTGGGGTATGAAGAGTAGCTGCTGCTTTTGCAACAGCTAATGAGGATCCTAATAAAATACCAATACCCCTTGTCTTACCGGAGGCAGCTGTTCTCTTTTGCCGATTCACGGAAAACCCAGCCAGCTGTATGTTATCCATGTTGTCGTCCAGCCACGACACGGTGAAACATAAGATATTACAGTTTTTAATGTCATGTTGGTAGGAAGGTCTTGATAGGAGCTCATCTAGTTTATTATCCAATGATTGCACGTTGGCTAATAGGACTGATGGTAGAAGTGGGTTACCCACTCGCCGTTGGATTCTTACATAGCACCCCAACCTACGACCCCTATATCTCTGTCTCTTCTTCATGTGAATGACAGGGATTTGGGCCTTGTCCGCTGTCTGAAGTAAATCCTTCGCGTCCAACTCATTAAAGAAAAAATCTTCGTCCAGTACGAGGGGAGTAATCGCTGTTCTGAAATCCAGACGCTATTTCGGTCACTCGAGACGGTGGCAGAAACATCACGTACAAAATAAGTTACAAATAACACGAAAAAACACACACAGTAGCACGATTGGTTAGGAGCCCATAAAACAGCAGCCATCTTCCCCGGCGCCATTATTACTATATTACAGTATTAGAACATTCAACAATACACATCAACAACATGATCAAGCCTAAAAAAAAGCATTTCCACTCCTCTGGAACAGAATTTCCCATCAAAATGTTAAATTCATTCAGTGGCACTAACATATCTAGATGAAGTATGGATTGTAGACTATTACATGCCACTGGTACACAAGACGAGAAGGCAGTTTTGGCTAATGCTGTAAATGTCCTGGGACTTTAAGTAGCAACCGCCTAGCAGACCGGGTATGGTAACTGGTGGTTGTGGAGGAGACCCGACTATAGAGGTAAAGGGGGAGTTTACCCAAAAGGGCTTTGTAGATAAACACATAAAAATGTAGCTTTCTGCGCATATAAAGTGAGTTCCAACCCACCATTTGGTACAAGGTGCAATGTTGGGTGAGTGACTTGGCATTTGTAATAAAGCA
This sequence comes from Oncorhynchus tshawytscha, assembly GCF_018296145.1. Lineage (NCBI taxonomy): Eukaryota > Metazoa > Chordata > Actinopteri > Salmoniformes > Salmonidae > Oncorhynchus > Oncorhynchus tshawytscha. The sequence continues at coordinate 14,847,774 of NC_056433.1, forward strand.
CAAGGATTCATGATAAACAGAGTCCAGTCTCTGTAAGACAGAGGAGGTTGCATGCATATACAACAAGTCACCATAATCAATGAGAGAGAAAAGTGGCATGAAAAGCTTATTTCTAGCCGTAAGCGGGAATCAAGACTTATTACGAATATGAAAACCCAATTTCAATTTAAGCTTCCTCACAAGATTATCCATATGAACTTTAAAGGACAACTTGCCACCATATATCTTGGTATTTGTAGGATGACACTTTGTCAATGGATAAGCCACCAGATGTGACAATGCTAACCTTCTCTGGCAGAGTTCTAGCACTGGTAAAGGTCATGAATTCTGTTTTTTTGTACATTCAAGACTAGTTTGAGACCATAAAGGGAGGCCTGCGGTGACTGAAAAACAGTCTGGAGCTCTTCAACAGCCTAAACCAGAGAAGGAGCACATGAATATATGACTGTATCATCTGCATATAGATGGAACTTTGCTGGTTGCATCCCCTTTCCCTAATTATTAATACAAATTGAGAACAACACAGGAGCTAAAATGGAACCCTGGGGCACACCTCTATTAATCTGAAGAAAGCTATTGTCAGCATATACACATTGTGTTCTGTCAGAAAGATAGTTCCTAAACCAGTTTACTGCCCCTTCACTGAGACCAATGTTACTGAGTTTAGCTAGCAACACTTCATGGTCAATTGAATCTAATGCCGTTGATAAATCAACAAACAGAGCAGCACAATGTGGCTTTTTATCAAGCACATTTATGATGTCATTTGCCATTGCCACTGTGCAGTTGTGGTGCTGGTCTCTGATCTAAAGCCAGAGTGAACCCCACTTAGTATGTTCTGGTGAGGTGTGTGAGAAAAAAAGGTGTGTGTGCGTGCGTGCGGTGGATACAGTATATTACTTTGTTCTAATCTATTCTAAAACTCTTTCTGCCATAGCTCACAGTTACCTAATAACTCCATTATCCCAATGTGCAAAAGACATTGAAATATTAGATTTTGTGACTACTATCAAATGTCTAGATAAATCGCTCTAAACGTATGAGGGATGTTGCTTATTATTACAAAGACATCATGCATAAAAGATCCATTATTTCCTCAGACCAAAGATTTCATTAGTAAACAAGAAACAGCTGGTTCAGATGACCATGCCCCTTGAATATTAAATTAAAGACAATTCTATTACTTTAAATAATAAGAAAAACCATGACAGCTTCTGGAAACTTTGTGACTGATGTATAACTATGTACAGTATAACTAGGTAATCTTTGCTCTCTTGGGAAAGATTGTCTTCGGAAATAATTCAATTTGCAGACCAAGGCAACACAAAGGGTGAGACGGTCTTACCGTATCCAGCATCTGCAGTACTTTGTCCTGTTCACAGGAGTCCAGGCCATCTATGATGACAGCCAGACGCGTCTGGTTCTGAGTGAAGCCATCAATGGTCTTAGCCATCCTCGCCATCAGCTCCACCTCATTCTTCAACACCTGAGGTAGGAGAGAGAAAGAGAGAGAGATAGAGAGAGAGAAGGAGAGGAGGAAGAGAGAGAGAGAGAGAGGAAGATGGGTGAGAGAGAAAAGGATAGGAGGAAGAGAGAGGAGAAAGAGAGAGAGAAGGAGAGGAGGGAGAAAGAGAGAGAGAGAGAGAGGAGGATGGGTGAGAAGGAGGGGAGGAAGAAGGAGAGAGATAGAGAAGGAGAGGGGAGGAAGAGAGAGGAGAGAGGGGGAGGAGAGAGAGCGAGGAGAGAGAGAGAAGGAGAGATGGAGACAGAGAGAGGAGGAGGATGGGTGAGAAAGGTCATACTAGCCTTACAAGCCAGTGATATGGTGAGAGGGAGAATCAAACAGGTGTGTGTGTGTGTGTGTGTGTGTGTGTGTGTGTGTGTGTGTGTGTGTGTGTGTGTATGCTTTGTGCATGTGTTTCCAAGTGCTTGCGCGCATATATACGACTGGCATTCCATCGCTACCTTCATGAAGCCCTCGCTCTTGAGCTTGTGCATCTTGTTGGCAGCGCTGTGCAGCCTCTTCCTCTGAGAGTTGAGCACCGAGTCGGCCACCTGCCACCAGGTCCGGCAGTTAAGCACCAGTGCCAGGCCCACTGCGCAGGCCATGGCGATCAGCACGGCATTCACCGTCTGGTTGGCCCCGTCCACCTTGAAGACGGCGAGGAGTGCCATGCCAGTGATCAGGCAGCCCAGGATGAAGATGAAGATGACGAAGGAGGGAACGCAGCAAGTTTTCTTCCACTTCTTCTTCCCTAAAATACAATCCATTTTAAAAGTACTCAGTATTCATAAAAACATTTTGAAGCAGGAGGCAGGCTACTGACTAAACTTACACAACAACAATGTTTATTGTCATTGTCTGTTAGACAACCCTTTGTTCCTAGTTCTTACTGAAAACCACCAGAGTATGTGGTTGGTGTATTTATAAATGTAGTGACCGACAGTGTTTTAAAGTAGTGCCAATAAGGTCAAACACATTTGCCTAAAGGGGATTTAATCAAGTAAACTGACCTGACTAATTTGTCACTACCTAGTGATTCTCCTCCCACTACCTAGTGATTCTCTGCTCACTACCTAGTGATTCTCTGCCCACTACCTAGTGATTCTCTGCCCGCTACCTAGTGATTCTCTGCCCGCTACCTAGTGATTCTCTGCCCGCTACCTAGTGATTCTCTGCCCACTACCTAGTGATTCTCTGCCCACTACCTAGTGATTCTCTGCCCACTACCTAGTGATTCTCTGCCCACAACCAAGTGATTCTCTGCCCACAACCTAGTGATTCTCTGCCCACAACCTAGTGGTTCTCTGCCCACAACCTAGTGGTTCTCTGCCCACTACCTAGTGGTACTCTGCCCACTACCTAGTGGTTCTCTGCCCACTACCTAGTGATTCTCTGCTCACTACCTAGTGGTACTCTGCCCACTACCAAGTGGTACTCTGCCCACTACCTAGTGGTTCTCTGCCCACTACCTAGTGATTCTCTGCCCACTACCTAGTGATTCTCTGCCCACTACCTAGTGATTCTCTGCCCACTACCTAGTGATTCTCTGCTCACTACCTAGTGATTCTCTGCTCATGACTAGATTTTTTATTTTATTTAACTAGGTAAGTCAGTTAAGAACTAATTCTTATTTACAATGACGGCCTGCCCCGACCAAACCCTCCCCCTAACCCGGACGATGCTGGGCCAATTGTGCACCGCCCAATGGGACTCCCGATCAGGGCTGGTTGTGACACAGCCTGGGATTAAACCAGGGTCTGTAGTGACGCCTCTAGCACTGCGATGCGCCACTCAGGAGCAAGTGATTACCTAGTGATTCCTCTGCTCATTGCCTAGTGATTCCTCTGCTCATTGCCTAGTGATTCCTCTGCTCATTGCCTTGTGATTCCTCTGGTCATTGCCTAGTGATTCCTCTGGTCATTGCCTAGTGATTCCTCTGCCATTGCCTAGTGATTCCTCTGGTCATTGCCTAGTGATTCCTCTGGTCATTGCCTAGTGATTCCTCTGGTCATTGCCTAGTGATTCCTCTGGTCATTGCCTAGTGATTCCTCTGACATTGCCTAGTGATTCCTCTGATCATTGCCTAGTGATTCCTCTGGTCATTGCCTAGTGATTCCTCTGGTCATTGCCTAGTGATTCCTCTGGTCATTGCCTAGTGATTCCTCTGGTCATTGCCTAGTGATTCCTCTGGTCATTGGTTACCTTGTGATTCCTCTGTCTTGAAGACCCTGAAGAGGCGGGTGGCCATGAAGCCAAACTCCCTCTCACAGGCATCAGACAGGGTGGCTATCATCTCTGCCAGGCTGGTCTCCCCTCCCACACTGGACAGACGGTTGTAGTCAGTGAACAGGAACCTGCAACAGTAAAGGGGTGGACATTAAATAATCGGTCAAACACAAACTACAACTTATAAAAAGTACCTGACGGGCAGGACATGGGTGGTTTGTGTGTGTACCTGACGGGCAGGACATGGGTGGTTTGTGTGTGTACCTGACGGGCAGGACATGGGTGGTTTGTGTGTGTACCTGACGGGCAGGACATGGGTGGTTTGTGTGTGTACCTGACGGGCAGGACATGGGTGGTTTGTGTGTGTACCTAACGGGCAGGACATGGGTGGTTTGTGTGTGTACCTGACGGGCAGGACATGGGTGGTTTGTGTGTGTACCTGACGGGCAGGACATGGGTGGTTTGTGTGTGTACCTGACGGGCAGGACATGGGTGGTTTGTGTGTGTACCTGACGGGCAGGACATGGGTGGTTTGTGTGTGTACCTGACGGGCAGGACATGGGTGGTTTGTGTGTGTACCTGACGGGCAGGACATGGGTGGTTTGTGTGTGTACCTAACGGGCAGGACATGGGTGGTTTGTGTGTGTACCTGACGGGCAGGACATGGGTGGTTTGTGTGTGTACCTAACGGGCAGGACATGGGTGGTTTGTGTGTGTACCTGACGGGCAGAGCGCGGGTGGTTTGTGTGTGTACCTAACGGGCAGGACATGGGTGGTTTGTGTGTGTACCTGACGGGCAGGACATGGGTGGTTTGTGTGTGTACCTAACGGGCAGAGCGCGGGTGGTCTGCTCTGGCAGGTCAGGGGGGTTGACAAACATCAGTTTGAGTAGCAGCTCCAGGTAACCGATGTGTCGGGCCAAGCGGGTACTTATCACCCACGCCCAGCTCCAGTTCTCACCCTCACGACGACTGCCGAAGTACACCACCACTACACAAGAGAGGGAAACTGTTATCTCCTAACTAGATCATTAAAAGCCGCCTTCACTACAAAACAAAGGAAGACAAACAGTGTTACTGCGTCAAACTCTTACTGTGTCATTGAAAGTGTTTGGAAAAGCCAGAGAGACAGACAATTAGAATGAGCTCTTACTGTGTCATTGAAAGTGGCCAATTGTGCACCGCCCTATGGGATTCCCAATCACGGATGGTTGTGATACAGCCTGGAATCAAACCAGGGTCTGTAGTGACACCTCTAGCACCAAGATGCAGTGCCTTAGACCGCTGTGCCACTCGGGAGCATAGGCTACGGGATCCTCGGGAGCCTAAACCTAACCTTATAACCATAGCCCTTACCTAACCTTAACTTTGCTTAACCATTTTACATTTCAATGTCAATGGGGGTAGGGATGTACCAACGATCACGGATAGCAACGACTACTAGACCATAGAAAATGGATGACAGAGTGACGGTCTCACCGAAGCAGACATAGAGCAAGGCCAGCAGGCTGAGGGAGACAGCGATGGCCAGCTTGGGGTCGACGGTGAAGCCCAGGACCAGAGCTACAGAACCACACAGCAGCAGGGACATGAACCCCACCAGCCAGGAGAACTGGAACAACGGCTCCACCTGCTGGCCAGCAAACGTCTTCATCTCATCTGAAGAGAGGAAGGAGATGAAAGGAGGATAAAGATACTTATGAGATTGATTGTAGGTTCATTTGTAAAACTCAATCTTATAAGTATCTGATAAAATCATCTGTTAATATTAAATCCAGGCACCACAGGCTAAAATGACATTTTTTTGCCTCTACTTATGAATTTTGAGATTGTTTGGTATTTTGAACCATTAATATTCATTTTCTCAAAAAGTAAAAACAACAATGTCAAAATGTTGATGATCCATTATTTCAAACCACTACATTAAATCACACACAATTTAAAAAGCCCATCTCATAGAGAATGTAACAAACTGGACTATATATAGTAACTTACTTTGAAGAGATGGTGATTGGGTCTAAATAGCGGTTTGGTGTTTCTAAGTCTAAATTCAGTGTACTTGTCTTTAACTGCCATTTTCTGGAAGTCAGACGTTTCCTACACGCCAACTCGTGTTTCTCAGCCTCAGAAGCATCTGCATTCACCAAATGTTGTGTGGTTATCCTTAAACTTATTATTCAGACTTAGACATAGGGAATTGTTGATACATTGTCAAATTCCTACTCTACATGACATTTTCTTCAGAAAAACCTGCCAAAAATGATTTTTCCATACCTTTCTATAGTATTTTACAGGTAGAAAGAAGTATTTCTCCTCAATATGTTACAATAAGTCAGGTCCTGGAGTGTCTTAAGCAATGTTAACAATTTTAATATAGGCTGACTTCCTCCAGAGTCCAGAAAAATGGATTTGTGTGATATGCAAATATGCACTTTTAATTTGCATATTTGTAAACAATATTTCAGATTTTTTTGTTTGCATTGCTTGTTGAAGTTTGGTTGCATTATTGCATTGTTAAAGTACAGTATGTAACGTACAGTATGTATAGTTGAAGTCGGAAGTTTACATACACCTTAGCCAAATACATTTAAACTCAGTTATTCACAATTCCTGACATTTAATCCTAGTAAAAGTCCCCTGTCAGTTAGGATCACCACTTTATTTTAAGAATGTGAAATGTCAGAATAAGAGTTGAGAGAATGAATTAATTTCAGCATTTATTTATTTCATCATATTCCCAGTGGGTCAGAAGTTTACATACACTCAATTAGTATTTGGTAGCATAGCCTTTAAATTGTTTAATTTGGGTCAAACGTTTTGGCTATCCTTCCACAAGCTTCCCACAATAAGTTGGGTGAATTTTGGCCCATTTCTCCTGACAGAGCTGGTGTAACTGAGTCAGGTTTGTAGGCCTCCTTGCTCACACAAGCTTTTTCAGTTCTGCCCACAAATGTTCTATGGGATTGAGGTCAGGGCTTTGTGATGGCCACTCCAATACCTTGACTTTGTTGACCTTAAGCCATTTTGCCACAACTTTGGAAGTATGCTTGGGATCATTGTCCATTTGGAAGACCCATTTGTGACCAAGCTTTAACTTCCTGACTGATGTCTTGAGATGTTGCTTCAATATATCCACATAATGTTCCTTCCTCATTAAGCCATCTATTTTGTGAAGTGCACCAGTCCCTCCTACAGCAAAGCACCCCCACAACATGATACTTCCACCCCCGTGCTTCACAGTTGGGATGGTGGTCTTCTGGGATTGATTTGTACTTTTCGCACTAAAGTACGTTAATCTCTAGGAGACAGAATGCGCCTCCTTCCTGAATGGTATGACGGCTGCTTGGTCCCATGGTGTGTATACTTGCGTACTATTGTTTGTACAAATGAACGTGGTACCTTCAGGCATTTGGAAATTCCTCCCAAGGACGAACCAGACTTGTGGAGGTCTACAATTTTTTTTCTGAGGTCTTGGCTAATTTCTTTTGATTTTCCCATGATGTCAAGCAAAGAGGCACTGAGTTTGAAGGTAGGCCTCCAATTGACTCAAATGATGTCAATTAGCCTATCAGAAGCTTCTAAAGCCATGACATCATTTTCTGACATTTTCCAAGCTGTTTAAGTTAAAGGCACAGTCAACTTAGGGTATGAACCACTGGAATTGTGATACAGTGAATTGTAAGTGAAATAATCTGTCTGGAAACAATTGTTGGAAAAATGACTTATGTCATGTACAAAGTAGATGACCTAACCGACTTGCCAAAACTATAGTTTGTTAACAAGAAATGTGTGGAGTGGTTGAAAAACGAGTTTTAATGACTCCAACCTAAGTGTATGTAAACTTCCGACTTGAACTGTACATACAATTCACTAAATCACAATTCCATTGGGTCAGAAGTTTACATACACATACAACTATATCTAGTCTGGTAATTGTGTTGGAGAACGTTCTGTTCTCCAACACAAAAACATTTACTCTATTAGGGTGTGATGCCTGGCCTTAACAGCCATCTTATTATTAACATGTATAACATATTTTTAACATATCACTATTTTCATGTTTGACAGTTGAGCTCTGTTCTATTTGAGCAGTATAATAAACGCTTAGACTCTTGTATAGAAGTGAGTGGAGCGTTGACAAGAGGACTGCCTAGTTCCTTACCCTCCAGTTTCTTGAGCAAGAAGGACTTGCCGCTGCCCCACTGGGCGTACAGGCCCACACAGATGGGTGGCTGCATGGTGGGCTCACTGAGAATGTCAGCCAGGGCACTGCTGTACAGGTCATAACCCAGCATGTCCCCATCAGACTCAGTAGGGGACAGGTGTCCTGGGAGGGACACATAGAAAGATAGGATGAGGTTAGTCAACACAGTTCTAGATGAGAGTACATACAGTGTATAATTTGTGTGTACCAATTTTCTTTGTCAATTTCTGTACACCCTATCGTCCAGCACAAAGGTTATAGCAGTTAAGACTATTAAAGGAAAACCACCCCAAAACAATATTTTGGTATTAGTTTAATTAGTCCATTGTTGGCATAGTCCCAAAATGTTTTGCTTGTCAGCAATCAAGGTTTTATATATCTTGAAAAAGGCATTATTACAGGGATGATTTCTGTATTTTGAAAGTTACATATCTTGAAAACTTTCATTAGTCAACAATAGACTAAAGAAACTGGGTGGAATTTTCCTTTAACTGGCGAAAGTGACTGAGCTGCCGGAGAGTAAGGAAACTTACGGGCTCCAAAGATCTGGGTGAGGATGCTCTTCTGGTGGCTGCAGTCGATGTTGTAGGGGGTCTCGCCGGCCTTGTTGGGCCTGTAGAGCAGGCGGCCATCTTTAGGGTTACGAAGGAGGAGCTCCGCCAGTCTGCGGCTCCGCCCACGGATGGCAATGTGGAGGGGGGTGTCACCTCTCTAGAGAAAGACGGTTGGTATCTTTAATTTAAAGAGCGTTTCTCCCTTCGGTATCAACATTGGCTTCAGATCAGTCTTTCTTGTGATTGTGATTTTGCTATTCATTGTAAATGTTTGTAGGCCTATGTAGCCAAATTGTAACTATGATCGTATGATATCCATTCATGTTTTTGGTATGTTATTTTTAATATCTGAGAATTAACCAATGATATCAGGCCACACCCGGCCATAATTACAGACACCTGTGTGTCCTTTGACACTGTACAACTAGTGACCCTCAGTGTTTGTCATTATACCCTGATGAAGACAGCTTGTCTGTCCAAACGTTGGTTATTAGGTTATTAAATTATTGCATCGGAGTTCCTAGAGTGTGTGGCTCTCCTTTTCTTTTTCCATGTATCAGATTGTAGACCTACTGTCTCTTCTGCCTTTAACAGATTACGTATCACTGGATCCTTTGATAAAGATGAGCAAAAAAAAATAATAATAATAATATAGTATATTATGTTCTCCAAAAAATTGAAACATTTGATTATTTTAGACTAATACAATTGCTCAGAGAGATTCTGTTTAACAATTAATACAAAAAAATCTAAAGAAGATAGTGGGCCCAGTTTTCAATACTCTAGCACCCTCTCCTTGCGAGAATAACGACACTGAGCCTTTTTCTCAAATGTTCCATGAGATTGGAGGAATGGTCCCAACGTTTCAGCCAAACAGAATCTTTCCAAATCCTTGATAAAGTTTGTCTGCTCTTATGGACTACCCTCTTTAATTCAAACAAGAGGTTTTCAATTGGGTTCAAGTCCAGTAGCTGAGATGGCCATTGACAAATGTAGATACTTTTCTGCATATGCTTGTGTCCAAGTGGCCAAAAATATGTATTTTCATGTCACCTGACCATAGCACCGCCTGGAGTTTGATAAACGGCATTGGCACTTGGATTGGAACCGGTGCTATGTTTAATGACATGAAAATAGAGCTCTGGAAAGAAGCTGTATAGAGCAAAGGTCTAAGATCCCTCCCAATGTGTACAATCTCATTAAACATTTGAGAAAAATGCTCAGTATCAGTATTGAAACCAGGGGTGCCAATCATTTTCATCCCTCTCTTTTTGAGATTATTAGTTAAGCAATTCTATTTGTATAAAATAACCATTTCAACAACAAAAAATAGCACGCAATATAGATCAGTATTTGTATTATTTATTTTATACAGTTTTTTGCTAATCTTCATCAAACGGTGCCAATAATTATGGACAATGTATATACAGTATATATAAACTCAGCAAAAAAAGAAGAAACACCTCTCACTGTCAACTGTGTTTATTTTCAGCAAACTTAACATGTGTGAATATTTGTATGAACATAACCAGATTCAACAACAGACATAAACTGAACAAGTTCCACAGACATGTGACTAACATAAATGAAATAATGTGTCCCTGAACAAAGGGAGGGTCAAAATCAAAAGTAACAGTCCGTATCTGGTGTGGCCACCAGCTGCATTAAATAATGCAGTGCATCTCCTCCTCATGGACTGCACAAGATTTGCCAGTTCTTGCTGTGAGATGTTACCCCACTCTTCCACCAAGGCACCTGCAAGTTCCCAGACATTTCTGGGGGGGAACGGCCCTAGCCCTCACCGTCCGATCCAACAGGTCCCAGACGTGCTCAATGGGATTGAGATCCGGGCTCTTCACTGGCCATGGCAGAACACTGACATTCCTGTCTTGCAGGAGATCACGCACAGAACGAGCAGTATGGCTGGTGGCATTGTCATCATGCTGGAGGGTCATGTCAGGATGAGCCTGCAGGAAGAGTACCACATGAGGGAGGAGGATGTCTTCCCTGTAACGCACAGCATTGAGATTACTGGTTGTCATTGCAGGCACAGTCCGATGATGCTGTGACACACCGTCCCAGACCCTCCACCTCCAAATCGATCCCGCTCCAGAGTACAGGCCTCAGGGTGAAACGCTCATTCCTTTGACAATAAACATGAATCCGACCATCACCCCTGGTGAGACAAAACCGCAACTCGTTAGTGAAGAGCACTTTTTGCCAGTCCTGTCTGGTCCAACGACGTTGTTGCTGGTGATGTCTGGTGAGGACCTGCCTTATAAAAGGCCTACAAGCCCTCAGTCCAGCCTCTCTCAGCCTATTGCGGACAGTCTGAGCACTGATGTAGGGATTGTGTGTTCCTGGTGTTACTCGAGCAGTTGTTGTTGCCACTGCGAGGCCAATCAGCTATCTGTACTGTCTCCCTGTAGCGCTGTCTTAGGCGTCTCACAGGACGGACATTACCATTTATTGCCCTGGCCACATCTGCAGTCATGCCTCCTTGCAGCATGCCTAAGGCACGTTCACGCAGATGAGGAGGAACCCTGGGTAACTTTCTTTTGGTGTTTTTCAGAGTCTGTAGAAAGGCCTCTTTAGTGTCCTATGTTTTCATAACTGTGACCTTAATTGCCTACTGTCTGTAAGCTGGTAGTGTCTTAACGACCGTTCCACAGGTGCATGTTCATTAATTGTTTATGGTTCATTGAACAAACATGGGAAACAGTGTTTAAACCCTTTACAATGAAGATTTGTGAAGTTACTTGGCTTTTTACAAATTATCTTTGAAAGACAGGGTCCTGAAAAGGGAATGTTTCTTTTTTTTGCTGAATTTAGATATATACAGGGGTGAAAGTAAGGTGTTACGGTCCAGTACGGCATCCTGGCAAAATAAATAGTGGGGGTATGCCGTGCCGGTAAAACATATCACAATTAATACAACAGGCCCAAAAAACTAGAACACCATTAGGCTATAACACCATTAGGCTATAACACCATTAGGCTATAACACCATTATTTAACATTACTGCATGTCAGCCACATGAAACATTTGCAAATGGACTGGAAACGAGGTGGTATACGTTCCACTGTGGTTTGAGTTAAAGTGGAGATGAGAGGCGAGACGCACGTGGACATGAGTGGCCGAGACCGAAGCGCGCGTGGACAACCTTGGATGCATCAATTCAGGCTACAAGTGTAGGCCTAATGACAATCACAGAATGTCATTACAATACCTGCAGGTGTTTTGTAACTGATGTCGCTTTCCATTCAACAAATTGCAGATGCACAGCGCACTGTTGGGGTTTGGATGCTTAAATAATTTTGTGAGTGAAAGAATGTGCGCAGGACGCCAACAGGAGCACCTTTGAATCTCTTAAGGATCGGACCCTTTAAAAAATATAAAAAAATCACCTAAAATGACATACCCAAATCTAACTGCCTGCAGCTCAGGCAGGACCTGAAGCAAGGATATGCATATTCTTGATACCATTTGAAATGTAACAATTTCACAAAGCTTGTGGAAATGTGAAATTAATGTAGGAGAATATAAAACATTTGATCTGGTAAAAGATAATACAAAGGAAAAAAAGAAACAGGCGCAATTTAGATTTTGGCCACTAGATGGCAGCAGTGTATGTGCAAAGTTTTAGACTGATCCAATAAACCATTGCATATCTGTTCAGAATGTTGTATCAAGACTGCCCAAATATGCCTAATTGGTTTATTAATATATTTTCAAGTTCATAACTGTGCACTCTCCTCAAACAATAACATGGTATTCTTTCACTGTAATAGCTACTGTAAATTGGACAGTACCATTAGATTAACAAGTATTGAAGGTTTCTGCCCATATCAGATATGTCTATGTCCTGGGAAAAAACGTTTGTTACTTACAACCTCATGCTAATCACATTAGCCTACGTTAACTCAACCATCCTGCGGGGGGGGACACCAATCCCGTAGAGGTTTTAAGTGATTGTTTGACAAATCAGATGAATACATCATGACTAGTTGTGTTTATACCACATTAAAAGGCACAGGTGCCGTGAAGCTAGAGGAAGCGAAGCTTTCCCTAAAGTAAATTGAAGTAAATTGCCAAAATTATACAGCCTAATTAGCCTAATCCTGTCTATACAGAAATAAATACAATCATTTAAAATAGGCTACTACATGAGAAAGCATGATTTGGCCACAGAGGATCATTAGCTAAAAAATTATTTTTTTTAAAAGACAAGTGGATTGATTTAAACAGCATAGCCCGCAATTTGCAAATACCAAATAGATGTTTGTTGAGTTGCGACTGTCAAAAGCAGAGAGACCCAGCCAGGCATATCTCAATATTTAAAAATATAAATTGCAGAAAAATGTTTTGGAAAGCAAAATTGCTATTGATAACAATGAAAACAATCCAATCTGTCTTTTAGTTATCAATATTCTTAACTTAATTGGCACTAGCGGAGAACATCGACCATATCCCTGGTGAGTGTGCATATTCACTGTCTTTATCATCGGGTCAATGCTACTTCGTTTGTTTTTGGACAATAATTTCCTCCTCCGAGTAAGATGGACGTCATATTGTATTTGCGTCTCCCCTTTTCATAGGCCGATTATATGGATCAGACAACATTGTTTTTATTGATCTGTTTGTCAGTGTCAGCAGAGATGGCCACCCTGTAATTTTTATAGTTGGCCTATTTAAAAAAAAACTTTGCTATGAGACTCGAAATTGAGCCCAGGTACATTCTGTTTCCATTGATCATTCTTGAGATGTTTCTACAACTTGATTGGAGTCCACCTGTGGTAAATTAAATTGATAGGACATGATTTGGAAAGGCACACACCTGTCTATACAAGGTCCCACAGTTGACAGTGCATGTCAGAGCAAAAACCAAGCCATGAGACCGAAGGAATTGTCCGTAGCGTTCTGAGACAGGATTGTGTCGAAGCACAGATCTAAGGAAGGTGCCAAAAAATGTCTGCAGCATTAAAGGTCCTCAAGAACACAGTGGCCTCCATCATTCTTAAATGGAAGAAGTTTGGAACTACCAAGACTCTTCCTAGAGCTGGCCACCTGGCCAAACTGAGCAATCAGGGGGAAAGGGCCTTGGTCAGGGAGGTGACCAAGAACCTGATGGTCACTCTGACAGAGCTCCAGAGTTCCTCTGTGGAGATGGGAGAACCTTCCAGAAGGACAACCATCTCTGCAGCACTCCACCAATTAGGCCTTTGTGGTAGAGTGGTCAGGCAGAAGCCACTCCTGAGTAAAAGGCACATGATAGCTCGCTTGGAGTATGCCAAAAGGCACCTAAAGGATTCTCCGAACATGAGAAACAAGATTCTCTGGTCTGATGAAACTAAGATTGAACACTTTGGCCTGAATGCCAAGCGTCACATCTGGAGGAAACCTGGCACCATTCCTATGTTGAAGCTTGGTGGTGGTGGTGGCAGCATCATGCTGTGGGGATGTTTTTCAGCGGCAGGGACTGGGAGTCATGATCGAGGGAAAGATGAACGGAGCAAAGTATAGAGCGATCCTTGATGAAAACCTGCTCCAGAGCGCTCAGGACTTCAGACGAAGGTTCACCTTCCAACAGGACAACGACCCTAAGCACACAGCCAAGACAACGCAGGAACGGCTGAGCCCGGACTTGAAAAATATTGAACATCTCTGGAAAGACCTGAAAATAGCTGTGCATCGACGGTCCCAATCCAACCTGACAGAGCTTGAGAGGATCTGCATAGAAAATTGGGAGAAACTCCCCTAATACAGGTGTGCCAAGCTTGTAGCGTCATACCCAAGAACTCGAGGCTGCCAAAGGTGCTTCAACAAAGTACTGAGTAAAGGGTCTGAATATTTATGTAGATGTAATATTTCTAAAAGCTGTATTGGAATACACTCACTAACATACTTTATAATACATACTTAATTAGTATTTACATACTATTAGTTAATTTAAGTATACTGTAAACGAACATTATGCTTCCAGTTGAGCGTACTAGCGCTTCACCTGTCGAACGGAAGTTGATAATGTTGCTATGCAACCTCTCGCTAGCTTGTCAGCAAAACAAATTACTAGCCAGACATTTTACGACTTCGAGTGTGTTTGTAAATTTGATCTGGAGTGCCAGAGAGCGCTCAGAGTGTGCTCTGAGTGTTTGTAAATTCATAGCATTGTCTGATTGTCCGTTCGTAAATTTAGTGTACCACGGACACTCTGGCCGAGGTGTAGGGCCTTTCTCTCATGTTTCTCTCATCTCTGTCAGGTTAGGGCATCAGGTGTGTCTTTTAGAGTAGTGGTGTCCTGCATTCTCAGCTTCATTACAGTAGTTGCATGTTCAATAATTTGAGAGGATAGGCTTGCTATTGTCACATGTTTTTTAAGCTCTTAAAATGTCAGTTCCTTCCATGCATAGTATTTTCTGTTGGTCACTTCATTTTACTGTTTGGAATTAATTTAACCATTTGTTCACCAGTTAATGGGCGTTGGTTAGTCGGCAACAAAATTGACAAAAATTTTCATCACTAGTGGTGAAACAATGTATTTTACCCCTTTTTTCAATCTTGGCTCATCGCTGCGACTCCCCAAAGGGCGAAGGTGGAGTCATGCGTCCTCTGAAACATGGTCCGCCTACCCGTGCTCCTTACCACCCGCCAGCTTAACCCGGAAGCCAGCTGCACCAATGTGTCGGAGGAAACACAGTTCAACTGGCATCCGGGGTCAGCCCACAGGCAACCGGCCCGCCACAAGGAGTCACTAGAGTGCGATAAGCCAAGTGAAGCCCAACCGGCCAAACCCTCCCCTAAACCGGACAATGCTGGGCCAATTGTGCATTGTCCTATGGGACTCCCGACCACAGCCGGTTGTGGCATAGCCCGGCATATGAACCTGGGACCGTAGTAACGCCTCTATCACTGCATGCAATGCGCCACTCGGGAGGCCTGTGGTGAACCATTCTTGATACACACTGGAAACTGTTGAGTATGAAAAACTCATCAGTGTTGCAGTTCTTGACAAACTCAAAACGGTGCGCCTGGCACCTACTACCATACCCCGTTCCCAGGGGCCTTAAATCTGTCACCCTCTAAATGAAAAACATATACAATCCTTGTCTCAATTATCTCAAGGCTTAAAAATCCTTCTTTAACCTGGCTCCTTCCCTTCATCTACACTGATTGACATCAATTAGGGATCATAGACTGACCAGGTGAAAACTATGTCATGGAAAGAGCATGTTTTGTACACTCCGTGAAAATATTTAAGCAATAACGCCCGAGGAGGTGTGGTATATGGCTAATATACCAAGGCTAAGGGCTGTTCTTATGCATGACACAACATGGAGTGTATATTGTCCATATATCACAAACCCCCAAGGTGCCTTATTGCTATTATAAACTGGCTACCAACGGAATTAGAACAGTAAAAGTAAATGTTTGGTCATACCCGTGATATACCACAGCTGTCAGCCAATCAGCATTCAGGACTCAAACCACCCAGTTTATAATGTTAAGTAACCAAGCCAAACTGTACTAGACTGGCCTGGTTACGCTTCCAACATAGTTTCTGAAACTGTGCTAGAAAGGACCATGTGGATAGAAAATACCCAAGCCAGCACAGTATGTCAGCCAATCAGCATTCAGGGCTCGAACCACCCAGTTTATAAAATGCTTTATTTGGGTATAGACGTAAAAGAGGTGTACCTTGTCCACAGCAGACACCTTGGCTCCTTTGTCCAGCAGAAGCTCCACTATGTCAATGTTCCTCATCTTAGTAGCTTTGATCAGAGGGCTCTCTAAATCCTGACATCAGACCACATAAAAACAGGTGAGAAAGCCGCTTAAATAGAATAGGTGACTGTGTGTGTGCGTCTGGTGATAGTTGAGATATGGTTAGATTTACTGTACGGTGTTTTCTCTCACCTTGGTGCAGGTCTCTGTGTCGGGGTTGCACTGAAGGATATCTCTCACCATGGTGGCGTTGCCTTTCTCCACAGCCCAGTACAGGGCTGTCTTGTTGTCCTGCAGAAGGTGAGGTGGATTGCATTTACTGTCATCAATAATGTAGTATTGAATGTCTGTGTCCCCATCCCCTATATAGTGCACTCATTTTCAGAGCCCTATGGGCCCTGGTCAAAAGTAGTGCACTATACATACACGCAGTAGTGACATTTGGGACACAAGTTATGGGTCTCTGTAGCTCAGTTGGTAGAGCATGATGCTTGCAATGCCAGGATAGTGGGTTCAATTAAATGTGTGCACGCATGACTGTAAATCACTTTGAATAAAAGCATCTGCTAAATGGCATACATAAACACATATATTATATGAGTAGTCAGGCGTCAGACTCCCTACCTGTCCTCTGATGTCTATGTCAGCATATTTGTGCAGCAGAGCCCTCACTATCTCCACATGTCCTCCTCTCACTGCTCCGATAAGCACCGTGTCTCCACTCTGTACAACGCACACACACACAGGTCAGTACACAGCTTACACAACATCCACATCTCAATACAGCACTTATAATCCACAATCTGTGTGTGCACTCCCTTGCCCACCCTGTCTGGTATGTTGACGTAGGTGCCAGCATCCAGCAGGTCCTGTACTATTTCAGTGTAGCCCTCCTTGGCAGCGATCATCAGGGCTGTGTTGCCGTCCTTGTCTGTCATGTTCACGTTAGGGTTCCTCTTCAGAAGCTCCTTCACCACCTCAGGGAAACCTCCCTTCACTGCCACGATCAGAGCTGTCATCGAGTTCTACAAGGGGGAGGGAGAAGATTGGAGGAAGATGTAGAGAAACAGAAGTACAGAGCCTTTCTCTATGACTTTAGACAGGTGATAGAGTGAGAGGTGTAGACTGCAGAACAACAATGTTCATGAACACTTCTGTTCATTAGAATGTCTGTTCATTAGAATGTCTGTTCATTAGAATGTCTGTTCATTAGAATGTTTGTTCATTAACATGATTTTGTATTTCTGTGGCGTAGAGACATACCGCCCCCTCCTGGTCGACATCAGCTCCATTCTCCAGCAGGTGCATAACACAGTCAAAATTGCCCTTCCTGGCTGCCCAGATCAGAGGGGTGGTACCATACTGAGAGAGAAAGACACACAGGGTTATCCATACTGGCACAGGTCCCTATTGCTGGCCAAACTGGGGCACCACTAACCCAGTGGGCCACCATAAACCCAAAGGTTGGCATTGCCCAGCCATGCGTCCCAATCAGTTGTCTCACCTTGTCAGAGCAGTTGACCTTGGCTCCGTTCTCCAGCAAGACCTGGACGATCTCAGCATGACCTCTGCCTGCTGCCCAGATGATGGGGTACACACTGTATTGCTGATGAGGAAGACAGAGAGTCAGAGGCACTTAGTCAATGGCTGGATAGATGGGGATGTGACGTACTGCATCTCCTTAGCCATGAGGGTTAATGAATGACAGGTATAGGAACACCATTAACCGTGTGAGGAATACGCCATGAATAGGTATTTGATTGACTGCCATTACCTGCCCAGTAGTGTTGGGGTTGGCTCCGTTCTCAAGGAGAACCTCGGTTACCTCCACGCGGCCTTTATAGGCAGCCCACATGAGGGCCGTCCAGCCTCCCTACAGAACAACATCAATTACTGTACACAAACACATTCCTGCACACATTACACTACCTTCAAGTACATTGAATAGCTCTGTGTTTTTATTGAAAACACTAACTGAAGTGGACTGGAACAAGCATAGAAATCAAGATACAATCACCAAAACATTATAGCTTATTACTGATTGTGGCCAGTTTAACTTATTGAGTGTCTCAGCATGTCCCTGTGCCCTATGTAAGCGCTGCTGAGATAGGACTGTACAGTATAATATACAGTACCAGTCAAAAGTTGGAACACCTACTCATTCAAGGGTTTTTCTTGATTTTTACTATTTTCTACATTGTAGTACAATAGTGAATACATCAAAACTATGAAATAACACATATGGAATCATGTAGTAACCAAAAAAGTGTTAAACAAATCCAAATATATTTTATACTTGAGATTCTTCAAAGTAGCCACCCTTTGCCTTGATGACAGCTTGCACTCTTGGCATTCTCTCTACCAGCTTCATGAGGTAATCACCTGGAATGCTTTTCCAACCGTCTTGAAGGAGTTCCCACATATGCTGAGCACTTGTTGGCTGCTTTTCCTTCACTCTGCAGTCCAACTCGTCCCAAACCATCTCAATTGGGTTGAGATCTGGTGATTGTGGAGGCCAGGTCATCTGATGCAGCACTCCATCACTCTCCTTCTTGGTCAAATAGCCCTTACAC
Source organism: Oncorhynchus tshawytscha (assembly GCF_018296145.1). Taxonomy (NCBI): domain Eukaryota; kingdom Metazoa; phylum Chordata; class Actinopteri; order Salmoniformes; family Salmonidae; genus Oncorhynchus; species Oncorhynchus tshawytscha. The sequence goes on from NC_056433.1 coordinate 14,866,557, forward strand.
AGCCTGGAGGTGTGTTGGATCATTGTCCTGTTGAAAAACAAATGATAGTCCCACTAAGCACAAACCAGATGGGATGGCTTATCGCTGCGGAATGCTGTGGTAGCCATGCTGGAATTCTAAATAAATCACAGACAGTGTCACCAGGAAAGTACCCCCACACCTCTTCCTCCATGCTTCATGGTGGGAACCACACATGCAGAGATCATCCGTTCACCTACTCTGCGTCTCAAAAATCTCATCAGACCAAAGGACAGATTTCCACCGGTCTAATGTCCATTGCTCGTGTTTCTTGGCCCAAAAAATGCTCTTCTTCTTCTTCTTATTGGTGTCCTTTAGTAGTGGTTTCTTTGCAGCAATTCGACCATGAAGGCCTGATTCATACTGTCTGCTCTGAACAGTTGATGTTGAGATGTGTCTGTTACTTGAACTCTATGAAGCATTTATTTGGGCTGCAATCTGAGGTGCAGTTAAACCTAATGAACTTATCCTCTGCAGCAGAGGTAACTCTGGGACATCCTTTCGTGCGTCGGTCCTCGTGAGAGCCAGTTTCAACATAGCGCGTGATGGTTTTTGCGACTGCAGTTGAAGAAACTTCCAAAGCTCTTGAAAATTTCCAGATTGACTGACCTTCATGTTAAAGTAATGATGGACTGTCGTTTCTCTTTGTTATTTGAGCTGTTCTTGCCATAATATGGACTTGGTCTTTTACCAAATAGGGCTATCTTCTGTATACCCTACCTTGTCACAACACAACCGATTGGCTCAAACGCACTAAGGAAAGAAATTCCACAAATTAACAAGGCACACCTGTTAATTTAAATGCATTCCAGGTGACTACCTTTGAAGAATCTCAAATATAAAATATATTTTGATATGTTTAACACTTTTGTTTACTACATGATTCCATGTGTTATTTCATAGTTTAGACGTCTTCACTATTATTCTAAGTGTAGAAAATAGTAAAAATGAAGATAAACCCTGGAATGACTGGTACCGTAGCTAAGTAAACAACCAAAACACTGCTATTACTTAGGGGTTGTGGCCAATCAAACAGGTATCTCACCATGTCTCGGTGCTCTATGTAAGCACTGCTTTCTAACAGCTCCTTCACCACCTCTACATGGCCTTCCTTAGCAGCACAGATCAGAGCAGACCAGCAGTCCTGAGGGAGAGAGAATAGCACAGCACACCGGTCACCATGGAGACAACGGTGACTAACGTTACCATGGAGACATCAGGCAGAGTTCACAATGATTGGCACGTTCATGATGATTGTTATAATGAAGTCAACATCATCATAATAGGCTAGGCCTTGAAATTAACGGGAACAAAGACGGAGAGGGTTTATGATCCATCTATCATACCACATCATCCAGGTTAACATTGGCTCCTCTCCTGATGAGCTCCTGTACAATCTCAATACTGCCCTGCTCCGAAGCCAGCATCAGGGGTGTCTGACCATTCTGTTAGGGAGGGAGAAAAGGGCATGCATTTTGAAAGACATACTAGAAACACAATGAACAATATTTCTTTGTACAATCATAGACCCAATCTTCCCATTTATCTGCAACAGACGCTTCTCTAAGCTATATTTCACCTTTATTAGACTGTGTCCCCCAAACGGCACCCTATTCCGTATATAGGGCACTACTTTTGAACAGGGCCCATTGGCCTCTGATCAATAGTAGCACACTATATAGGGGATAGGGTGCCATTTGGGGCGCAACCTATATATAATAACTATAGATAGATTAGTATACCTGTAGGCCTATTAGATAGTATGAGGATACTCACGTCACTCCTGCCGTCCACCTCCTTGAACTTGTCCAGGTGGGCCTTGAGCGCTGCCAGGTTCTCCTCCTCCACGTAGCTGAAGAGGTTCTGGATGGCCAGAGTGGTCATCTTAATGGAGGTGGTGGTGTCCATGGCTGCAGCTACTTCCCCTCAACACCACAGCACCTGCATGGGGAGAGATCATGGAAATAGAACGCTTTACTAACACTTTACCTATGGCATGGGCACACACAAAATGGCTGCCAAACCACACATTATGGCATCACTGACTTGATTGGGGATTCCGTTCTACTCACCCTAGTTCTGTGGGAGAGATACAGGACAGAAGGGATGTTAGGGTGGGATAACATTGGTGGGAAGGCATGGGATGCTAACAACAGTGTAATAAACACTTTATATAGCTTTGCACCAATAACAGCAAAAAACATGCTTTTCCCTCACTAGTTATAGGCTAACTTTCATTTATAAAAGGCTAGGTTATGCTATATTTGGAGTTTGATTAAAAAGCAGTGTGAAACAGTGAATGTGTGAGAAAGAGCTAGAACAGAGGACATAGCCTAGTTATCTGAACCTGGCAACCAGCAAGTGGGTCGACTACTGTGTGGGTGTCGGTCGACTCACTCCAGTGCTATCTGGCTCCTGCAGCACAGGGGTGTGGGCCTAGCTATCTCCTGACATTTAAAGAGCATCAGACTCAGAGAATTAAGCCAGCGCCAGATTTCAATGTGCCACTCAATCACTGCTTTGGTGACAGGATTGTCACCCAGGCAGGCAGCCACAGCAGCGAGTTGAAAGAGATTTTTGGTTTATTAGTGGCCTCCTGGCTGCTATCATCGTCTGACATATACAGTATTTATCTTCTCACTCAGAGAATAGCCTCTTCTTGGCAATGCTTTGTGTACACACAGTATTCTTCCTATTTTGCAGGCACACAAAATGGCAGCTAGTCTGATTTTTTTTTTTTTTAGTCTTGTCAAAGCATGTGCTTTGCGGTTATTGGCGCTAGGGTATATAAAGTGCTATTGCATTGTAATTACCCATTTGTTTATGGCATAGTTAAAATATATATTTTAGCCTAGGTCATACTATAAATTCATACGTAAACACCAATGGCATAAAAATATAACCAAAAATGTATTGCAAAGAATTAAGCAATAAGGCACGGGGGGGTGTGGTATATGGCCAATATACCGTGGCTAAGGGCTGTTCTTAAATACGACGCAACACGGAGTGCCTGGATACAGCCAGTAGCCATGGTATATTGGCCATATACCACAAACCCCCAAGGTGCCTTATTGCTATTATAAACTGGTTACCAACGTAATTAGAGCAGTAAAAATAAATGTTTTGTCATACCTGTTGTATATGGTCTGATATACCATGGCTGTCAGCCAATCAGCATTCAGGGCTCTAACCACCCAGTTTATAATCAGATATTTACAACTATTCACACAGGCTCTTGGAGACAGATTTATAGACTAGCTGGCTAAGTGATGTCTACCTGTAACCATTAACTCAAGTGTATTAATCATCATCCATAATGTGTTGCTCCAGAAAACTGGCCAGTTTTAGTACAGTAACTACATTCCTATCCAACACAATACAAGAACAGACAATATAAGCTTACAATTCAGTCAGCCAGCCAAGCTTATGACCTTAACATGGGTGTGGGCGTCGGTCAGTCAAGCCACAAAAACAAACCCCTTCTGTGTGACATGAAAAGAATGACTAGATTAAGTAGCCTGGTCCTGTCGGCAGGCTGACAGCCAGTTAAAAGCATTCCTTCCATCCCCACAGAGCAGAGTGCAGCACAAGCCCTCCAGCATTCCACCTCACGTCACTACCTATTGCAGCAACACAACAGCTGAAAGCAGCCACAAAGAAAAGAAAGTGGAGGCAAGGCAGCTAAACATCAAAACACATCGCCGTGTGCTGCACTGCTGCCAATGCCGTTAACCTGTCGGCTGTCGCATACAGACAGGACATGGCGCAATAATTACATTGACACAACCGAGCAATCTTACCTATGGGAATAATAGTGTTCTCTCTGTGGGTTGTTTTTGCCTGCTGTCTCTTCGCTCTGCAATTTATGCCTCCACATACACTGGTCCTGGCCAGCCTTATTGACTAGGCTATTCCCCCTGGCTGTAGCTGCTGATATTGAATTATGCATGAGGATGAGGTACCACCCAGCCTGTCTGGCACATGCTCAGAGGACAGGGAACAGTGGAGAAAAACAGGCTCAATATAGGCCAGCAGCACCACTGACCTAGAGACTAATATCAAAAGTATTTTATAAAGCCCTTATTACATCAGCAGTTAGTATTGGTAACTTCATTAATATGATGTAGGCTTAGTATGAGGAGGGTTGGAACCTGACCTTCCCTTCTATCTGTGGTATGCAACAAATATAGGTCTAGATGGAACAGCTATAGTACAGTAATAGGCTTGGAACAGCTATGTAGTATCTGTGGTATGCAACAAATATAGGTTGGAACCTGACCTGTCCAAATACAGTATCTGTGGTATGCAACAAATATAGGTCTAGATGGAACAGCTATAGTACTATCTGTGGTATGCAACAAATATAGGTCTAGATGGAACAGCTATAGTAAAGTATCTGTGGTATGCAACAAATATAGGCCTAGATGGAACAGCTATAGTACAGTATCTGTGGTATGCAACAAATATAGGCCTAGATGGAACAGCTATAGTACAGTATCTGTGGTATGCAACAAATATAGGCCTAGATGGAACAGCTATAGTACAGTATCTGTGGTATGCAACAAATATAGGCCTAGATGGAACAGCTATAGTACAGTATCTGTGGTATGCAGTGAATATAAAAGGGATAAGTAGACTAGGCTATAGGTCAAAATCTGGAACTACTGCAGTGTCTCTGCTATCTATTTATGTGTTGTGCTTCTCTGTACCAAAGCAAAAGTACTGAAAAATAAACATACAGAAATGACATCTGTGCAAGCTTGGTTGTTGCTGACTAAACTCATGTTGTTGAGAGGCAACTAGAGTGGGCAGACTGGAAAGCCGCCGTCCAATAAAGTTTTTATTTCAGCACCCAGTGTGTAATTGTGGGCTTTTCTTTGAGTGCTGAAATCAGTTTGAATTTTTTATTTTTTTACTTCATTGTATGTGATGTCAGAACTCCAGTCCGCACACACTGGTCAGCCCTCAACTCCATCGTAAATCGTGGAGTTGAGTTTAATTGGCTAGCTCAAATAATAAATGGAAGGTTTTTAAATGTGGGATTTACATCAAAATTATGCATAGTTTATGCATACTCGGTGTGTGCAGTGACACCGCTTGTTGCTTTGATACGATGCATTAGATTAGGCTACACCATCATCATCATCAGTCATCACCATTAGGATGTAGAAATAAATTACTTGTTCAACAAATAGGGGCTGCTACCAATCATTGCCTGCTACTAGCTACCTACAAGAGAAGGTTGTAATTGCACGTAATTCAGGGCATTCCTGTATGTGGGCATTCCTGAATCTGCCGGAACCCCTCATTATATACTACATGGTCAAATGTATGAGGACACCTGCTCGTCGAACATCTCATCCCAAAATCACGGACATTAATATGGAGTTGGTCCCTCCTTTGCTGCTATAACAGCATCCACTCGCCTGGGAAGGCTTCTCACTAGATGTTGGAACAGTGCTGCGGGGACTTGCTTCCATTCAGCCAAAAGAGCATTAGTGAGGTTGGGCACTGATGTTGGGCGATTAGCCCTGGCTTGCAGTTGGCGCTCCTATTCATCCCAAAGGTGTTTAATAGGGTTGAGGTCAGGGCTCAATTATTTTATTTATTTAACTAGGCAATTCAGTTAAGAACAAATTCTTATTTTACAATGATGGCCTATCCCGGCCAAACCCTCCTCTAACCCGGACAACACTGGGCCATTTGTGTACTGCTCAATGGGACTCCTGATTACGGCCAGTTGTGATACAGCCCGGGATCGAACCAGGGTATCTAGTGACGCCTCTAGGATTGAGATGCAGTGCCTTAGACCGCTGCGCCACTCGGGAGTAGGCCAGTCGAATTCTTCCACACTGATCTCGACAAACCATTTCTGTATGGACCTTGCTTTGTGCACGGATGCATTGTCATGCTGAAACAGGAAAGGGCCTTCCCCAAGCTGTTGCCACAAAGTTGGAAGCACAGAATTGTCTAGAATGTCATTGTATGCTAAGTTAAGATTTCCCTTCACTGGAACTAAGGGGTCTAGCCCGAACAGTGAAAAACAGCCCCAGACCATTATTTATCCTCCACAAAACTTCACAGTTGACACTATGCATTGGGGAAGGTAGCGTTCTCCTGGATCCACCAAAAACCCAGATTTGTCCGTTGGACTGCGAGATGGTGAAGCGTGATTCATCAAGTTTCCACTGCTCCAGAGTCCAATGGCGGGGAGCTTCACACCACTCCAGCCAACGCTTGTGCAGGTGTACGGCTGCACGGCCATGGAAACCCATTTCATGAAGCTCCAGAAGAAAAGTTATTGTGGTGACGTTGCTTCCAGAGGCAGTTTGGAATTCGGTAGTAAGTTTTGCAACCGAGGGCAGCACTAGACGGTCCCGATCTGTGAGCTTATGTAGCCTACCACTTCGAGGCTGAGCCGTTGTTGTTCCTAGACCTTTCCACTTCACAATAACAGCACTTACAGTTGACTGGGGCAGCTCTAGCTGGGCAGAAATTTGACGAACTGACTTTTGGAAAGTTGGTATCCTACGACGGTGTCATGTTGAAAGTCACTGAGCTCTTCAGTAAGGCCATTCTACTGCCAATGTTTGTCTATGGAGATTGCATGGCTGTGTGCTCGATTTTATACACCTGTCAGCAATGTGTGTGGCTGAAATAGCCAAATATTTACTTTGTATATACAGTGTACTTCTATAGGTTAAAATTTGTCGGTCAATTTTTAAGCTAGGACTGGAGGGAGGCATGGGCACTCCAGTACCGTAAGTGGCATTAATGCCTAATATCATTGGATGCCAGCCGCCAATAAACCCCACAGAAGAAAGGGCAGGGGTGACAACGGTAGCTAGCTGTAGACAGTGTCCTTCGCTCTCCGCCTGTCAGGCACGGTTTTCCTGCAGTTCTGTTAACGATGGAGTTCATGCAGGAACCAATGGGATGCTCGAGGGTAGGCGTTCCTGCAGTTGAAGGAACGCCCACATACAGGACCGCCCAGAATTGTGGGCTGCACTTGCACACTGCACTTGCACACACTTGCATATCGAACTACAACGTAACAAGCGGACAACCTTGGTACCGTTACAGTAGCTAGCAAGTGAATAATAAGGTAGCTAGCTCATTTCAATTATCAACAACATTTAGATCTAGCTAGCAGCTATTTATTTGGCTTGCCATATCGAATGTTAACTAAACCATCGACTGTCAGCTAGCTTAACGTTAGATCGCACGACATATCACATCTTCTGAAATAAAAATAATTATATTTCCGTGCCTGACTGCGACCATTATTGATTGCAGTATTTTGAATAAAATGGCAATGATCATAATTAGTTGATAACATCTGTTTAAAAGCGAATATGACATTTGCTAGACGACTGCAGTTGCTAACGTTAGCAAGCAGTCAGACAGTAACATTCAGATGTGCTCGAGCTGTCAATCAAACGCCATCTATCAAAGGAGGGCACATTTCGATGCTTGTACGTGAGAAACGGCAATTCACAGTGACATACCTTTTAATCAAACGAATATAAATGTTCCACACTTCGGTGTTGTCTTCTCAATCCTCGCCTTATATGCGTGTAGTGCTCACAGGCTAGTCCCCATCCTCGACAACAGCCATTTTAGTGGACCAGAAAAACACAGCACCTACTAGGGTGACTTCCTCCCCGCTGTCCGTCAAATCATCTTCTCCCCGCCTACAAACTGTGACGTGTGGCGCTTTGAGATGCTGGGTTTACTAGGCTACAAAATTACTGTACTAGTTGAATTTGCCATTGCCGAAAACTGCAACGTTAGTAATTATATTTTATTAACGGACTAGAAAATATTGTTAATGTTACGTCAAAGCCTTCTTAGTGTGTTGTGGATTTATTGCTCTATATAGCCTACCACATTTCAGGTTATTGCTCTCCTTGTTTGTTTCACATTCATTCTCGATATTTTAATTTGCAGGAGCTGCTGTTGTGTTGAGGAAAATATTGTTTCAAAACCCTTTTGCCAGGCTGACTCATAATTATTGTATGGTAGGTCAAAGTCCAACATTTTATGAGGAGAGTAAAGGGCAGGTGCTGAGCTGTTATAGCCTGGGTAGTGTATAGGCCCATTCCACCACCAGAAATATTCAATGCCATCTAATAATATGCACTGCTTATGACACAGGTGCCTGTGCAAAGCTATAGGCCTACTCCCTTGGGGTATGAAGCCAAGGTAACACATTCCCAAGCTCTGACTCACAGTTTATGTGAGTATTCTACAGTGGCCTATGTGAGGAAGGACAAGCCGACTCCACGCCATTCAAACAGTGCTGTCGGGGCTTAAACAAATAGGGTTTCCGAACAAACAATGACATTGACTTGTAAATTAAGCCATGTAGGTTGTATGAGTCAGTTATGTTTGTCATGTGCTTCTCAGCATGCTGGTTTCTCCTGTGTAATCTAGTCCACTGGCCGTCTCTCTCCCTCACTGTCAAACCGACAGCATATGGTAGCATTTGAGCCTGGGGACAAACAATGTAATAGGAACAATTAAACCACAGTTATTCACCTTTTACATATCACACTTACCATGTCAAGTTCCAAAAAGATCCATCTTTTAATCACATAATATACAAAAACAAACCATCCACATCATCCACATGAACAATTAGCAGGGTTGGCTGCTCGGGACTATGATGAGCATTCCATTCTCTTTTCTCCAGAGCCTCAAGCAAAGGTTTCTTACAATGACCATATTTACCTAAACTTACACTTGACTCAAGAAAGTAGGTTTAGTTTTCACTTCCCCTCGTAATGAAAATGGAATCAGAACTGTCTGAAGAAGCAGTGTCTACAAATACTGGAATTTTGTTCCTTTCACCTCCAGCTCAACATGATCCTATGTTAATTGTCCTACCTTTCCACCACCTTTTCACCTTTGTCGAACATACCACGAGGCCATTAGAATCACATAAATAACAAGTACATGAAATGACAAAATGTACCTCTACACATGGAAATACTAGACCATCTCCCCTCTCACACTGCTCACACACAATTCATGAATAAGGGGTTAGTAGCTACTCTCACAGCATGGAATGACCTGTTAAATGATTTAAATCATTGATACGTTCCCTAATAATCCCTCAGTGGTTACTTTCTCTATCCAAGCATTCATTTCAGATTTGGATTGTGTCAAACCGTTATATAATAACAACACACAATGACATTCAACAGAAGAAAACAGAAGTGACATTGAAGTGAGCCAATAACATCACCCACTGAAAGCAAACAGTCTGGAGTAAGTCCTTGGGTGTTGCCCAAATGGCACCCTATTCCCTGTATAGTGCACTACTTTGACCAAGGACCATAGGGCTTTATGTACCTACTGTATGTAGGGAAAGGGGTATAATTCGGGAAATCTTCCCTGTTGAGACCATGAATCATCATACTGTAGGGTGTCCAATCAAAAATGCATATGTTGACCAATGGGTAAAATACACTGAACAAAAATATAAATGCATCATGTAAAGTGTTGGTCCCATGTTTCATGAGCTGAAATAACAGTTCCATACACACAAAAAGCTTATTTCTCTAAAATTTTGGGCACACATTTCTTTGCATCCCTGTTAGTCAGAATTTCTCCTTTGCCAAGATAATCCATTTACCTGACAGGTGTCATATCAGAAGCTGATTAAAAAGCATGATCTTTACACAGGAGCACCTTGTGCTGGGGACAATAAAAGGCCACTCTAAAATGTGCAGTTTTGTCACACAACACAATGCTACAGACGTCTCAAGTTTTGAGGGAGTGTGCAATTGGCATGCTGACTGCAGGAATGTCCACCAGAGCTGTTCCCGGAGAATTACATTAAATGTTAATTTGTCTCCCGTAAGCCGCCTCCAAAACTGTTTCAAAGAATTTGGCAGTATGTCCAACCGGCCTTACCACCGCAGACCATGTGTAACCACGGGTCAGGAGTATTTTTGTCTGTAATAAAGCGCTTATGTGGGGAAAAACTCATTCTGATTGGCTGGATTTGTCTCCCCATTGAGTGGGCCTGGCTCATATTTTTCTTCAGTATAATATTAATTGTGTAAATACTCCTCTAAGAAAACCAATGGTCCAAACCTCATGCCTCGATCATAATCGCTTCAAAAGTTACTGTAGGATGGCCAAAATTAGGGTGACTAAGTCAATGGAGGCCAGAGGGGGGGATGTGAAATCAGAAAAAATGCATTCCGTCAGCTAGGCTGGATGTTGTGCGAGAATTAAGGCAAACTGACAGGCTTTCTTCTTGAATCCGGAGGACATGAAACAATATAGAGGTAAGATAGATATAGATGTTGAGACATGACATGTAGTATTTTTTTCTTATTTTAGTATACGCTTTTCATATTAATGCAAAACTCCTGTCCTTTATCGAAGATTTCTTACAAAAGCAAGCATATCTCTGAAATGTCAACGGAGCACTGAGCATATACTAAGCTTTTTCTTTTCAAAGCATTTTACATTTAATTCAGCTTGTGTCATGCTAATTTTGCTTTTTGTGACCCGCGGAAACAACTTTGAAGACGAGGACCACAAAGAGTAAAATCCTCAAAAGCGATGAGAAATCTGCACCGCTATGTCAACAGAGTTAGGTGCTTATTATCGTATTAGGTAACAAAATCTGACTTTTTGGCTATAATGTTAATGATATGAAAGCAAAAGTCCCCACGATTCAGAACATGAATAATCATATTTGTATTGGTAAAATGTATTTAATAACATAAGGAAGTGAAATTTCATCTCCAAAGAGTGTTTTTTTTCACCCACTTCTGGGCAGAGTGGTTGGACACCCTACATATTTTTGTGAAAAGAACAAGGACACTATCTTGTTTTCCTTATCTTTTAGTTCTTGTGTCCTAATTTCCTGTATCTTTGCTTTTTACCTGGACAATAACACCATTAACTTAAACCACTCCACTCTCTCTCACCTGATCCTAAAACCTGTTCACCTTGAGTAAGAAACACCGCACACACAATAATATCCAATTTGAGGAGGATACACAAAAGCTAAAAAAAAGAACTGGGTGGAGAAAGAGACAAAGGTTATAAGGCAAGTTTGCATACTCCCATAATACAGTAACAGTACAATACTGGCATTTCATCATCGATTCGGAACCCATCCATCCCGCTGAGCCACAGCCAATAGTCCTCATAATAAAGTAGGGGCTGTGTTCCAAATCAAATTTTATTGGCACCTTATTCACTTTCTAGTGCACTACTTTTGACCAGGACCCATAGGGCTCTGGTCAAAAGTAGTGCACTAAATAGGTAAATCCCAAAGCTTTCAGTCCATCCATCCCTTCTCACGTGAACAAATGAGAATCGTCGTCCGACTCCAAAACACAGCTTGGACAGTCTCTCTCTCTAGTAATATGTTGGACAGTCTCTCTAATAATGTGTTGGACAGTCCCTGCAGTCCTTGGTGCTAGTCTCTGTGTGTGTGCACCTTTGCTGGTCTCTGAATCTGCTTCATGTGGCTTTGGTCTTCTGGTTGCAGTGGCCATCTGTGGAGGTGGAGTCCTGGTGGGAGAGGACGGGAGCCTCCTTCAGGCGCAGGTGTCGGGGCTTGACTGGCAGTGCTACGGCCAGGAGAACACAGCCGATGTGGACACTGAAGTACCAGGACCTGGGGACAGAGGTGAGAGAGGATGATTTAGGGATCAATATCAGAATCAGAAAACCTTATTGCCAAGCAACAAGTGTTGCTAGGAATTTCTCTTGGTGTTGTACACATTTTTCAGCAACAACCAGGCACACAAGTTCATTCAACTTCTCAGAAAAAGAACAAAAAGCCACTGTATAAGTAGAATCATAGATTCAGACAAAAACACAATTCTTCTTGCACTTCCATCCGAGGTAACAAAATATGAATACTTTTTTAAAATTTTTTACTTGAGTGAGGTAAAGTATTGTTCTCTGTATATGTCCCAAATGGCATGCTATTCCCTATATAGTGCACTACTTTTGACCAGAGACATATGGGCCATGGTCAAAAGTGGTGCACCATAAAGGAAATGGGATGCCATTTGGGATGCAGACATAGTTACAGCCACTCACCTGTAGAACTTCATAGAGGGTCCGACAGACAGCAGCACAAAAGGTACCACAGTGTAACAAATGGCAATCTGGGTGCCAGCCCACGTGATCCCATCATACAGTAGCTTGTGTGAAGGCGAGCCCAGGAAGTACGGCCTCACGTTGTGTCTCATCTGGAGAAAAAAAAAGAACCAAAGCAATGAATTCAGAGTAAAAGAAGAAGTGAAAAAATGAACATCTAAGTTTACAACAAACGGCCCTTGTAAATCTAAAATATGTTGCACTGCCCTTAACTCTCTCCCAAATGGTGTCCCAAATGGCACCCTATTCCCTATATAGTGCATGGGCCCTGGTCAAAAGTAATGCACTAGGGAATAGCGTGCCATTTGGGACGCATATTAAGAGTCAAGTAATGCATTTCCAATGGAAATTTCTCTCCCAGCAGCTCATCCACCAGCAGTCGTCTGCCTCAGTGAGTCTCAAAGTGTCTCAGGTGACGCTCCATTAGCCGGAGTCCTGCCCGGTCTCCTCTCCATCCGTCTGTCTGGCTGGCCTGTTATCTGTGCAGTCCAGCTGGACTCAGGTTGCATCCCAAATTGAACCCTAACCCATAGGGCTCTAGTCAAAAGTTGGGCACTATATAGGGAATAGGGTGCCATTTGGGACTCAACCTCTAATAAATATGCTTTATTCAGGCAAGACCTTCAGGGGATAGTGAGTCTCTATGGCAGCCTAACTATGACTGATTCTCTTAACACTAATGATGCAGAAATGAAGTACATCAGGATGAACATGACCCGAACACTTTGTTTCATCTGTGATGGGAACATCAGGATATCTGTTGTTATGGCAATAGCAGAAATCGTTGATATTCAGAAAATATGTTATTGATTTTTAGTGGGTACGGTGCATGACATTTTATCTACGCCTATGAAAAGTTTAGGGCTTAGTGCATCTAGACAGAGATGGAAAATTGTGGGGAGAGGTCTGTGTCAGTGTGTTTTAGGAGATCTCACTCTCTCTCAGAAAGATACAGTACTCACGGCACGTGCAGCCAGTGTGACCACGATGCCAGTGAGGAAGGTGAGGTAGTATCCAGGGTAGGCTCCATGCCACATGGCTGACAGAATGAAGGTAGCCGCTGTGGGGTTGTAGGGACAGCGCTCGTAACACACCCTGCGCACACACACAACCAGCCAGTCAAACACAACAGCACAGCAAGACCTCATAATAACCTCTCACTGATAAATCCACTCCAATGTCCTTGTGTGCAGACTACAGAGAGCACAAAACATTAAGAACACCTGCTCATTCCATGACAGACTGATCAGGTGAATCCAGGTGGAAGCTACAATCCCTTATTGATGTCTCTTGTTAAATCCACTTCAATCAGTGTAGATGAAGGGGAGGAGACAGGTTAGAGAAGGATTTTTAAGCCTTCAGACAATTGAGACATGGATTGTGTATGTGTGTCATTGAGGGTCAATGGCAAAACAAAAGATTGAAGTGCCTTTGAACGGGGTACAGTTTCCCGTCTGTATCAAAATGGTCCACCACTCAAAGGACATCCAGCCAGCTTGACACAACTGTGGGAAACATTGGAGTCAACATGGGCCACCATCCCTTGGAATGCTGTCAACACTTTTTAGAGTCATTGGCCTGATGAATTGAGGCTGTTCTGAGGGCAATAGGGGGTGCAGCTCAATATTAGGAAGGTGTTCCTAATGTTTGGTATACTCAGTATATAGATAAAGCAGACTGTTAGTGCTAACTGACTCCACTAGGTGGCAGACTTTTACAGACAGATAAGACCTCAGAGCACTGGTTATAGGCGTATCCACAAATGATTTAGAGCCTGAAACCTATACTGTAATTACAATGCATTTAAATAGTATGTACAATGTGTCAGAAAGCTAATGTTAATAATTACAGAAAGAAATTATGACCAAGTCTCTTTGTCTTTACCAATTACAGACTAAGCCTGGTTTCTGTACCTTTTGAGCCAATGTGCCGTCTGTATATTCCAATTGTCAAGGAACATCTTGAAGCTGGTGGCAAACTGGAACCAAGGAGAGGAGGACAACATCAGTATACATACATTAACTGTAGATTGTTATAGAAAGAGTTGTGGAAAACATACTGAGACATGAGTGAAGACTACAAATGTTTCAACATTTCACCTCAATATCCATTATCCTCAGATTGGAGATGAGATCCCAACGTGGTGAGCCGTCACTGTTGTATCCATTGAATCCAAATCCTGCTGCGTTGTTGATGGCATCAGCTGTTCAGAATTCAAACACATGCTTTCAGAAACACCATCTCCAGGCAGGCATTCAGTCAAAGGCGAATTGTCAACAAGCGCATCGCACGTGACTTTTACAGGTAATTTACATTTGAGCAGACATCTGCATGGTTTATCATGAACGTGCTCTCCGCAAACGTCAGGGAAATTGCCTTTATATGGCGTGTTCTCAGTATTATCGTGCACAGCTCTGACGCCTCTTTGACTGAGTCCTGGTCTTTTTCATGTCCCAACACTGTACATCCCACAAGGTCCACCATTCCTTAGTGATGGTAATATCATTAATTACATTATCATTCTAATAACAGCATATTATCACAGTGAAGGACAATGCAGGAGCTATACAGGCTGTGCAGCCGTGCTCTGTGTGTGTGTGTGTGTGTGTGTGTGTGTGTAGAGAAGGTTTAATTGAGTCCCACCTCTACCTGCTTGTTATCACCATACTCTCTACGACGCACACCTTGCTGCAAACAATCACACACACAATCACACACACACACACACACACAAAATCACACACACACACACACACACACCTTGCTGCAAACAATCACACACACACAAAATCACACACACACACCTTGCTGCAAACAATCACACACACAATCACACACACACACACAAAATCACACACACACACCTTGCTGCAAACAATCACACACACACACACACACACACACTTTGCTGCAAACAATCACACACACAAAATCACACACACACCTTGCTGCAAACAATCACACACACACACACACACACACACACACACACACAATCACACACACACTTTGCTGCAAACAATCACACACAAACACAGTCGGACTGATCTCACCCCCTTACAAAGCTCATCTGTTCTCAGTCTGTAAGGGGTTACTTGTCAACATGGAATAACGGACATTATTGCAGTTAAGAATTGGTTTCAGGGTCAATCAATGAATACAGGCCTAAAACGATTTACTATTGAAAACTGACAAAAGCTACATCCATATTCTCCTCCCTTCTCCCTTTATACTCTGTCATGGATTTGAAAGCGTTGGATGGTTTAAGCTTTGGCGGAAGGGAGTTTCAACCATGGTTAATGACGATGACTGTGCAAATGCACCCTTCAAAAAAACACAAAAAAACAAGGGTTGAGAATCAGCCAACGGGAACAGAGAGGAGACCCACCCAGCGTCCAGACGAAGTAGTACTTGGGCCTGGTGGTCAGCATGGACAGGTAGAGGTAGACCACCTGGGCGTAGAAGGGCGTGGTGGCGATGAAGTCGTCGTCGATGTTCCGTTCCACAGGGAACACTTTACAGACCGAGAGGAAAACCATGAGGGAGAAGAAACAGGTGGCCAGTTTACGGACCACTTCAATCTGAAGAAGAGGAAGGGGAGGACATCAGCCAATAAAAACACTCTGTCCCAAATAAAACCCTATTCCCTATATAGTTCACTACCTTTGACCAGGGCCCATGGTCAAAAATAGTGCACTATAAAGGGAACAGGGTGCCACTTAGGAAGCAGCCTCAGCAAAGACTCATATCTGCTTTGCATAATTGATAGCTTCACGAGGAAGTCAAAAAACAGCCATGTTGCTGTTCATTCAGTGAACAATGAATAGTGTCTAGGGAATACTGTGCATTTACTACACAGAAATTCTTTACTGTCTTAGAAAGTTCCAGACAAGCATTGAGAGTAAACGTGGCATGAAAATGCTGCCGATTTGGTAACTGTCCAAAAATCATAGTGGCATTTGAGACCAGTGCTTACGTTTGGGGAGGGGTCAGTCTGTTTGTGTCTGCCGTTGGTCTTCCCATTGGTCTGGTGGTCTTTACTGCGACGGCAGGGCGTTCCCTCGATGAAGGCGATGTAATCGTTGTAGGAGGAGGTGGGGCCAGCCAGTATTCCCATAAAGTTACAGTTATAGCTGAAGTATTCCAGCAGACTGGGCATCCTCCTGCAGGGGAGGTGGAGGAGACGCACAGAGCATCACAACACAGTGACAGTAAGGGCTGTGACACACAGACCATCACAACAGTTACAGTAAGGGCTGTAACACACAGACCATCACAACACAGTGACAGTAAGGGCTGTGACACACAGACCATCACAACAGTTACAGTAAGGGCTGTAACACACAGACCATCACAACACAGTGACAGTAAGGGCTGTAACACACAGACCATCACAACACAGTGACAGTAAGGGCTGTAACACACAGACCATCACAACACAGTGACAGTAAGGGCTGTAACACACAGACCATCACAACACAGTGACAGTAAGGGCTGTAACACACAGACCATCACAACAGTGACAGTAAGGGCTGTAACACACAGACCATAACAACAGTTACAGTAAGGGCTGTAACACCATCACAACAGACCATCACAACACAACAGTTACAGTAAGGGCTGTAACACACAGACCATCACAACACAGTGACAGTAAGGGCTGTAAACACACAGACCATCACAACAGTTACAGTAAGGGCTGTAACACACAGACCATCACAACACAGTGACAGTAAGGGCTGTAACACACAGACAGTAAGGGCTGTAACACACAGACCATCACAACACAGTGACAGTAAGGGCTGTAACACACAGACCATCACAACAGTTACAGTAAGGGCTGTAACACACAGACCATCACAACAGTTACAGTAAGGGCTGTAACACACAGACCATAACAACACAGTGACAGTAAGGGCTGTAACACACAGACCATCACAACAGTTACAGTAAGGGCTGTAACACACAGACCATCACAACAGTTACAGTAAGGGCTGTAACACACAGACCATCACAACAGTTACAGTAAGGGCTGTAACACACAGACCATAACAACACAGTGACAGTAAGGGCTGTAACACACAGACCATCACAACAGTTACAGTAAGGGCTGTAACACACAGACCATAACAACACTGTAACAGTGACAGTAAGGGCTGTAAACACACAGACCATCACAACAGTTACAGTAAGGGCTGTAACACACAGACCATCACAACACAGTGACAGTAAGGGCTGTGACACACAGACCATCACAACACAGTGACAGTAAGGGCTGTAACACACAGACCATCACAACACAGTGACAGTAAGGGCTGTAACACACAGACCATCACAACACAGTGACAGTAAGGGCTGTGACATACAGACCATCATAACACAGTGACAGTAAGGGCTGTGACACACAGACCATCACAACACAGTGACAGTAAGGGCTGTAAACACACAGACCATCACAACACAGTGACAGTAAGGGCTGTGACACACAGACCATCACAACAGTTACAGTAAGGGCTGTAACACACAGACCATCACAACACAGTGACAGTAAGGGCTGTAACACACAGACCATAACAACACAGTGACAGTAAGGGCTGTAACACATCACAACACAGACCAACACACAGACCATCACAACAGTTACAGTAAGGGCTGTGACACACAGACCATCACAACACAGTGACAGTAAGGGCTGTAACACACAGACCATCACAACACAGTGACAGTAAGGGCTGTAACACACAGACCATCACAACAGTGAACACACAGACCATCACAACACAGTGACAGTAAGGGCTGTGACACACAGACCCAGACCATCACAACACAGTTACAGTAAGGGCTGTAACACACAGACCATCACAACAGTTACAGTAAGGGCTGTAACACACAGACCATCACAACACAGTGACAGTAAGGGCTGTAACACACAGACCATCACAACAGTTACAGTAAGGGCTGTAACACACAGACCATAACAACACAGTGACAGTAAGGGCTGTGACATACAGACCATCACAACACAGTGACAGTAAGGGCTGTGACATACAGACCATCACAACACAGTGACAGTAAGGGCTGTAAACACACAGACCATCACAACAGTTACAGTAAGGGCTGTAACACACAGACCATAACAACACAGTGACAGTAAGGGCTGTGACCATCACAACACAGTGACACACAGACCATCACAACACAGTGACAGGGGCTGTAACACACAGACCATCACAACACAGTGACAGTAAGGGCTGTAACACACAGACCATCACAACACAGTGACAGTAAGGGCTGTGACATACAGACCATCACACAGTGACAGTAAGGGCTGTAACACAAAGACCATCACAACAGTTACAGTAAGGGCTGTAACACACAGACCATAACAACACAGTTACAGTAAGGGCTGTAACACACAGACCATAACAACACAGTGACAGTAAGGGCTGTGACACACAGACCCTCACAACACAGTGACAGTAAGGGCTGTAACACACAGACCATAACAACACAGTGACAGTAAGGGCTGTAACACACAGACCATAACAACACAGTGACAGTAAGGGCTGTAACACACAGACCATCACAACACAGTGACAGTAAGGGCTGTAACACACAGACCATCACAACAGTTACAGTAAGGGCTGTAACACACAGACCATCACAACACAGTGACAGTAAGGGCTGTAACACACAGACCATCACAACAGTAAGGGCTGTAACACACAGACCATCACAACAGTGACAGTAAGGGCTGTAACACACAGACCATAACAACACAGTGACAGTAAGGACCATCACAACAGTTACTGTGTAACACACAGACCATAACAACACAGTGACAGTAAGGGCTGTAAACACACAGTCACAACACAGTGACAGTACAGTAAGGGCTGTAACATACAGACCATCACAACACAGTGACAGTAAGGGCTGTAACATACAGACCATCACAACACAGTGACAGTAAGGGCTGTAAACACACAGACCATAACAACACAGTGACAGTAAGGGCTGTGACACACAGACCATCACAACACAGTGACAGTAAGGGATGTAACACACAGACCATAACAACACAGTGACAGTAAGGGCTGTGACACACAGACCATCACAACACAGTGACAGTAAGGGATGTAACACACAGACCATAACAACACAGTGACAGTAAGGGCTGTAACACACAGACCATCACAACACAGTGACAGTAAGGGGCTGTAACACACAGACCATAACAACACAGTGACAGTAAGGGCTGTAACACACAGACCATAACAACACAGTGACAGTAAGGGCTGTAACACACAGACCCTCACAACACAGTGACAGTAAGGGATGTAACACACAGACCATAACAACACAGTGACAGTAAGGGCTGTAACACACAGACCATAACAACACAGTGACAGTAAGGGCTGTGACATACAGACCATCACAACACAGTGACAGTAAGGGCTGTGACACAAAGAAACGGTCTCTCACAGACAATCACAACAGTCACGACAGTGATTTCAGTGACAGTACAGACTGTGATACATGCATGGTTAGAATCCCCAAAGCATATCTCCCCTCTCTCCAGAGAAACAACAATATACACTGAACAAAAGTATAAATGCAACATGTAAAGTTTTGGTCCCATGTTTCATGAGCTGATATAAAAGATTCCAAAAATGTTCCATACATACAAAAAGCATATTTCTCCCAAATGTTGTGCACACCATGGCTATGGGGCTAGTCGGCATCTGGTGTGACCACTATTTGCCTCATGCAGCGCGACATATCTCCTTCGTATAGCGTTGATCAGGTTGTTGATTGTGGCCTGTGGAATGCTGTCCCAACCCTAACAAACCATTCAGTGACCACTCGTGCCCTGTGGAAGGGGGTATTGTCATCCCCCAGACTAGAGAGCCAATTATACCGTCCTCACAGGCTCATACAGGAAGCGGCAATTTTCTACTCAAAATAACTAAAACATACCTGTAAAACATACCTTATAGCCAGGACCTTCTGATTTGGGGTCAGCTGCTCCTCTTTCCGGCACATTCCTGTTGGGGGAGGGAGGTAAAGAAGAACACATATGTAATGCTTGCTTTTGATCAGGGGGGTTTGGTTTCAAAGTTCATTCAAAGATACTGACTTTGCAATGGAATGGAATGAAAACAACATGTCATAGCAGTCTACATGGTTGACAAGGGTGAGGCCACCATTCCCTGCCCATAGGCTTAGTCCCAGAGAGAGGCAGTGGTCTGAGAACTCAGTCGTGTCTTGTCCTCTCCTATGACTGTCCTGTGTGGGTAATGATATCCATTACATCCCTGTGGTCTCTCTGTCTCACTCTCTGCAGGTCCCGGCTGATCTATGGGCTAATTAAAGGACGATAAATTGACTTCCAGGAAGTGCACTGTTGTCTCCCTGTTGTCTCACCAACCCCGCCTCCACGTCGCAGCGCTTTGTCTTGTCCCGCACACCGGGGACGAGGCGAACGGAGTGAAACAGGCTGAATAATTCTGTGTTGTTTATGGCGGCCATTATGCTGATAACAAGATTAGCACAGCTAATCAGCTCACATTACAGCCTAATGCCTGCTGGGGACTGGAGGAGAGGAGAGGTGCCAACACCAATACTGGGCGGCACCGACGCCCCAAATCTGGCTCCATTAACAGGCTCAATAACGAACAACACAGTAGGGCATAACTCAGCCTCCCTAAACAATGAGAACGGGGTCAGGGTGTTAATGACTGTTTGGTTTTGTTTGACACAAGGACAGACTACAAGACTGCGTGAGTGACTGCTAAAGGTCAGAAAGAACACATTCCAGAATGCTTTTACACATTCACTCTCCTCTTCTGATCCTAAACAAACGAGGACAATTCCATTCCCAAACACGAGGTAATTTCATCCACCTTTAGTTTGGATCTCAAACAGACCTTTCTGTGTTAGATCGAATAGGTACCAAGGCAAGTCGCAAACACAGGCCAACCACAATCTCCCATACAGGGAACACAGTAAAACACTGGCCAATCAGGATGTCCCATAACGCTTGCTAGTTAGCAAGACAGCACAAACAGATCTGGGATCAGGCTAGATGTCCCTAGAATCTGTCACAGGCCTTCACCTAGGTGAATGAAGCCTGGGAGCAGAGTCTACGTTGACACACACACACACACACACACACACACACACACACACACACACACACACACACACACACACACACACAAAGGACCCTGTCTTTCAAAGATAATTTGTAAAAATCCAAATAACTCCACAGATCTTCATTGTAAAGGGTTTAAACACAGTTTCCCATGCTTGTTCAATGAACAATAAACAATTAATGAACATGCGCCTGTGGAACGGTCGTTAAGACACTAACAGCTTACAGACGGTAGGCAATTAAGGTCACAGTTATGAAAACTTAGGACACTACAGAGGCATTTCTGCTGACTCCGGAAAACCCCCTTAAGAAAGATGCCCAGGGTCCCTACTCATCTGTGTGAACGGGCCTTAGGCATGCTGCAAGGAGGCATGAGAACTGCAGATGTGGCCAGGGCAATAAATGGCAATGTCCGTACTGTGAGACGCCTAAGACAGGGCTACAGGGAGACAGGACGGACAGCTGATTGTCATCACAGTGGCAGACCACGTGTAACAACACCTGCACAGGATCGGTACATCTGAACATCACACCTGCGGGACAGGTACAGGATGGCAACAACAACTGCCCGAGTTACACCAGGATCGCACAATCCCTCCATCAGTGCTCAGACTGTCCGCAATAAGCTGAGAGAGACTGGACTGAGGGCTTGTAGGCCTTTTGTAAGGCAGGTGCTCACCAGACATCACCGGCAACAACGTCGCCTATGGGCACAAACCCACCATCGCTGGACCAGACAGGACTGGCAAAAGTCGTGGTTTTGTCTCACCAGGGGTGATGGTCTGATTCGCGTTTATCATCGAAGGAATGAGCGTTACACCAAGGCCTGTACTCTGGAGCGGGATCGATTTGGAGGTGGAGGGTCCATCATGGTCTGGGGCGGTGTGTCACAGCATCAATGGACTGAGCTTGTTGTCATTGCAGGCAATCTCAATGCTGTGCGTTACAGGGAAGACATCCTCCTCCCTCATGTGGTACCCTTCCTGCAGGCCCATCCTGACATGACCCATACTGCTTGTTCTGTGCGTGATTTCTTGCAAGACAGGAATGTCAGTGTTCTGCCATGGCCAGCGAAGAGCCCGGATCTCAATCCCATTGAGCACATCTGGGACCTGTTGGATCGGCGGGTGAGGCCTAGGGCCATTCCCCACAGAAATGTCTGGGAACTTGCAGGTGCCTTGGTGGAAGAGTGGGGTAACATCTCACAGCAATAACTGGCAAATCTGGTGTAGTCCATGAGGAGGAGCTGCACTGCAGTACTTAATGCAGCTGGTGGCCACACCAGATACTGACTGTTACTTTTGATTTAGACCCCCCCCTTTGTTCAGGAACACATTATTCCATTTCTGTTCGTGACATGTCTGTGGAACTTGTTCAGTTTATGTCTCAGTTGTTGAATCTTGTTATGTTCATACAAATATTTACACATGTTAAGTTTGCTGAAAATAAATGCAGTTGACAGTGAGAGGACGTTTATTTTTTTGCTGAGTTTACATACATACTGTACATAGATACAGGTAACTGCCAAAATAATGCAAACACTTGAGTAAATGAGGGATTCAAAGTACATTAAAAGCAGGTGCTTCCACATAGGTGTTGTTCCTGAGGTAATTAAGAAATTCACTTCCCAGCTTAGGGTCATGTACAAAAATGCTGAGCAGGCCATTCTTTTGGCTATTCTTTTTTCTACCATGGCTCTGCTCCAATAGGATGACAATATCTCCATCCACAGGGAACGAGTGATCACTGAATGGTTTAATGAGCATGAAAACAATGTAAACCATGTGCCATGGTCGTCTCAGTCACCATATCTCCCTCAACCCAATTGAACACTTATGGAAGACTGGAGTGGTACCTGAGATGGCGTTTTCCACCACCATCAACAAAACACTAAATTATGGAATTTGTCATGGAAGAATGGTTTCGAATCCCTCCGATAGAGTTCCAGACACTTGTAGAATCTATGCCAAGTCGCATTGATGCTGTTCTGGCTCATGGTGGCCCAACGCCCTATTAAGACAATTTATGTTGGTGTTTCTTTCATTTTGGCAGTTACTTGTAGATAGGAGAATGTAGCGCAGGGTTCAAGGATAATAGGTGTAATGCAATGTAACGTAGGAGGAGGATGGGGGAAAAGGCGGAAGGGAGAGAGAGGCACCACAGGGGATCCAACAGGGTCAAGAAATGCAGCTTGGAGCATCATGTGACACGTCAGACCAGTGGTTCCCAACTCCAGTCCTCCAGTTTTCCCCACACCGGATACAACTTGTCAACAAATCATCAAGCCCTCAATGAGTTGAATCAGCTGTGTTTGTCCGAGGCTACAAGGAAAAGGTTGTTGGGGTCTACTGGAGGACTCGAGGTGGGAAACACTGTTCCAGAGCAAGTCACCGTGTGACAATACAACCTTGTGATCCAACTCCTCCACATCTCTATGGAGAAATAGAGATGGTATGTGAGATATTCCAGCCATGTGGGCATTGTGGTGTGAGGAATATCCCATGTTACTAAAGTTTCCTTCCTTTTCATCCATCTGACTTCAGAGGAAGAGACATGTGACTAATCAAAAAATATAAATGCAAAATGTACAGTGTTGGTCCCATGTTTCAAGAGCTGAAATAAAAGATCCCAGAAATGTCCCATACAAACAAAAAGCTTATTTCTCTCACATTTTATGCACAAATTTGTTTACATCCCTGTTAGTGAGCATTTCTCCTTTGTCAAGATAATCCATCCACCTGAAAGGTGTGGTAAATCAAGAAGCTGATTAAACAGCATGATCATTACACAGGTGCACCTTGTGCCGGTGACAAAAGACCACTCTAAAATGTGCAGTTTTGTTACACATGTTAATTTCTCTACCATAAGCTGCCTCCAACGTTGTTTTTAATCATTTGGCAGTATGTCCAAACGGCCTCATAACCACAGACCAAGTGTATGGCGACGTGTGAGCGAGCAGTTTGCTGATGTCAACGTTGTGAATAGAGTGCTCCATGGTGGTGGTGGGGTTATGGTATAAGCTATGGACAACTAACACAATTAACTTTATCCACAGGAGGTTGATGGCACCATATTTGGGGAGGACAGACTCGTGGTAATAGCTGGAGCGGAGTAGTATCACATGCTGTCCATGTGTTTGATGCCATTCTATTTGATCCGTTACAGACATTATTATTAGCTGTCCTCCCCTCAGCAGCCTCCATATTATCAATGGCAATTTGAATGCACAGAGATAACTATATGAGATCCTGAGGCCCATTGTCATGCAATTCATCAGCCACAATCACCTCGTTTCAGCATGATAATGTTGAAAGGATCTGTACACAATTCCTGGAAGCTGAAAATGTCCCAGTTCACCAGACATGTCACCCATTAAGCATGTTTGGAATGCTCTGGATTGATATGTACAACAGCAAATTCCAGTTCCCGCCAATATACAGCAACTTCGCACAGCCATTGAAGAGGAGTGGGACAACATTCCACAAGCCACAATCAACAGGCTGATCATCTCTATGCGAAGGAGATGTGTCGCACTGCATGGGGTAGAGGGTAGTCACACCAGATACTGACTGGTTTTCTGATCCACGCCTCTACTTAATATTTTGTTAAAGGTTTCTGTGACCAACAGATGCATCGCTGTATTCCCAGTCATGTGAAATCCATTGATTAGGGCCTAATACATTTTTGCATGTTGCAGTTATATTTTTGTTGGGTATATATACACTCTGTGTCTGGTTTGAAGAAAATAAGCTTCTTACCATCATGTATTTCAAACGCCAAACTGGTGATCTTCTGTGTTATCACCATCATAGGCCTGAGAGAGAGAGAGAAAGAGAAAGAGATGGAAATAGAAAATATGGAGAGAAAAAGAGAGGAGAGAGAGGGGGAGAGAAGTATGAAAGAAAGAGCAGTATGAAAGAGAGAGAGAGAGCGAGCGAGGGAGGGAGAGAGAGAGAGCGAGGGAGAGACGTATGAAAGAGAGAGAGAGAGCGAGCGAGGGAGGGAGAGAGAGAGCGAGGGAGAGACGTATGAAAGAGAGAGAGAGCAAGGGAGGGGGAGAGAGAGGGAGGGGGAGAGAGAGAGAGGGAGAGAAGTATGAAAGAGAGAGAGAGGGAGGGGGAGGGGGAGAGAGAGAGAGGAAGGGGGAGAGAGAGAGGGAGAGAGAGAGGGAGAGAGAGGGAGAGAGAGAGAGCGAGGGAGGGGGAGAGAGAGAGAGAAGTATGAAAGAGAGAGAAGGGGGAAAGGGAATAAGAGCGTTATCATGAAAAAAAAAAGCTATATTCGTTTATAAAGCTGTGCCATATTAATTCAGGCATGGTTTCACACAGTCCTCCAACCCAATGTTAAATGAGGACATCAGGGCACTGTATTACCCCACCCAGGCCCTGACTCAAACCCACAGTCTTACCCTGTGAAGTCAGCAGAGTACATGCCATAGTCGAAGACGTACACGCGTGTGATCTGACAGAAGCTGAGATAGCCCAGGGCCACCACCAGACAGTACCTGAGGTAAAATACACAGACAGACAAAATGACTATAGTTCACTACAGTAAGCTAGATGAACATCTATGTACACTTCTGTTATTAGTTAGTATTATTATTGGGTCCCCATTAGCTGTTGTGAAAGTAGTAGCTACTCTTCCTGGGGTCCACACATAACATGACATAACACAGAACATTCAATACGTACACACGAACTCTCTAGGTCAAACAGCGGAAAGGTGTTGCTTTATCTGTTTTTTAAACCAGGTTTGCTGTTTATTTGAACAATATGAGATGGGAGTTCCATGCAGTAATGGCTCTATATAATGGCTCTATATAATACTATACGCTTTCTGGAATTTGTTCTGGATTTAGCAGCAAATGGATAGCCTCAATTCCCAATCTTCCACATCCATTCATGTAATATTTTGTTAACAGTTGTCCGAGTTGTGAATCTAGCATTGATTTGCTTCTTATTCAAATCCTTCAGTGTAGGAAAACAGCAAAGATACTTATGTAGCTGTGATCATCTTCATGATCGGCAGGTAGCCTTGGGCCAGTAACCGAAAGGTCCCCGAGCTGACAAGGTAAAAATCTGTCATTCTGCCCCCAAGCAAGGCTGTTAACCCACTGGTCCTCGGGCACCAAAGACGTGGATGTCGATTAAGGCAGCCCTCCTCACCTCTCTGATTCAGAGGGGTAGGGTTACATGTGGAAGACACATTTCAGTTGAATGCATTCAGTTGTACAACTGACTAGGTATCCCCTTTTCACTTATGATCTGTGGGGATGTGGTGATGTGGGAATTTGGTGATTTGGTGGAGTGGTGATTTGGTAGTGTGGTGATTTGGTGGAGTGGTGATTTGGTGGTGTGGTGATTTGGTGGTGTGGTGATTTGGTGGTGTGGTGATTTGGTGGAGTGGTGATTTGGTGGTGTGGTGATTTGGTGGTGTGGTGATTTGGTGGTGTGGTGATTTGGTGGTGTGGTGATTTGGTGGAGTGGTGATTTGGTGGTGTGGTGGTGTGGGGTTTTGGTGATGTGGTGGTGTGGGGTTGTGGGGTTTTGGTGATGTGGTGGTGTGGGGGTGTGGGTTTTTGGTGATGTGGTGGTGTGGGGTTTTGGTGATGTGGGGTTTTGGTGATGTGGGGTTTTGGTGATGTGGGGTTTTGGTGGTGTGGTGATTTGGTGGTGTGGTGATTTGGTGGTGTGGTGATGTGGGGTGTGGGTTTTTGGTGATGTGGTGGTGTGGGGTTTTGGTGATGTGGTGGTGTGGGGTTTTGGTGATGTGGTGGTGTGGTGGTGTGGGGTTTTGGTGATGTGGTGGTGTGGGGGTGTGGTGGTGTGGGGGTGTGGTGCTTTGATGATGTGATGCGGTCTGGATGTGGTGCTGCATGGTGTTCCCATGACCATTAACATGAATGATGAGTGGTCTGCAAACAGAGCCAAATGAGACTGATACAGGGACATGTTACTGCATTACTGCCAGTGAAAGAGACGGGGGGGAATAAAAACAGAACACATGATGACAACAGGGATCCAGGTATATCAGTCAAATAATGACCTTCAACTTCCTTGACATGTTTCTCTTTAAAGGTGACAAAATCCCATAATCATCTCAGCAGGATGTAGAGCAGCTTGTGTTTCAGCCAGCCAGTCTGTCTGTCAGTGAGTCAGTCAGTCAGTGAGTCAGCCAGTCAGTTAGCGAGTCAGTGAGTCAGCCAGTCAGTCAGCGAGTCAGTCAGTCAGTGAGTCAGCCAGTCAGTCAGCGAGTCAGTCAGTCAGTGAGTCAGCCAGTCAGTCAGCGAGTCAGTCAGTCAGTGAGTCAGCCAGTCAGTCAGTGAGTCCGCGAGTCAGTCAGTCAGTGAGTCAGCCAGTCAGTGAGTCAGCCAGTCAGCCTGTCAGTGAGTCAGCCAGTCAGTCAGCCTGTCAGTGAGTCAGCCAGTCAGTCAGCATGTCAGTGAGTCAGCCAGCCTGTCAGTCTGTCACTTAGCCAGTCAGTCTGTCACTCAGCCAGTCAGTCTGTCACTCAGCCAGTCAGTCAGTCTGTCACTCAGCGAGTCAGTCAGTCAGTGAGTCAGCGAGTCAGTCAGTCAGTGAGTCAGCCAGTCAGTCAGCGAGTCAGTCAGTCAGTGAGTCAGCCAGTCAGTCAGTGAGTCAGCGAGTCAGTCAGTCAGTGAGTCAGCCAGTCAGTGAGTCAGCGAGTCAGCCAGTCAGTGAGTCAGCCAGTCAGTGAGTCAGCCAGTCAGTGAGTCAGCCAGTCAGTGAGTCAGCCAGTCAGTGAGTCAGCCAGTCAGTGAGTCAGCCAGTCAGTGAGTCAGCCAGTCAGCCTGTCAGTGAGTCAGCCAGTCAGTCAGTCAGTGAGTCAGCCAGTCAGTGAGTCAGCCAGCCAGTCAGTCTGTCACTCAGCCAGTCAGTCTGTCACTCAGCCAGTCAGTCTGTCACTCAGCCAGTCAGTCTGTCACTCAGCCAGTCAGTCTGTCACTCAGCCAGTCAGTCTGTCACTCAGCCAGTCAGTCTGTCACTCAGCCAGTCAGTCTGTCACTCAGCCAGTCAGTCTGTCACTCAGCCAGTCAGTCAGTCAGTGAGTCAGCGAGTCAGTCAGTCAGCGAGTCAGCCAGTCAGTCAGCCAGTCAGTCAGTCAGTCAGTGAGTCAGTCAGCTGTCAGCCAGTCAGTCAGCGAGTCAGCCAGTCAGTGAGTCAGCGAGTCAGTCAGTCAGTGAGTCAGCCAGTCAGTGAGTCAGCCAGTCAGTGAGTCAGCCAGTCAGTCAGTCAGCCAGTCAGTCAGTCAGTGAGTCAGCCAGTCAGTGAGTCAGCCAGTCAGTCAGTCAGCGAGTCAGCCAGTCAGTGAGTCAGCCAGTCAGTCAGTCAGTGAGTCAGCCAGTCAGTGAGTCAGCCAGTCAGTGAGTCAGCCAGTCAGTCAGCCTGTCAGTGAGTCAGTGAGTCAGCCAGCCAGTCAGTCTGTCAGCCAGCCAGTCTGTGGTCAGTCAGCCAGTCTGTCGGTCACTCAGCCAGTCTGTCGGTCACTCAGCCAGTCTGTCGGTCACTCAGCCAGTCTGTCGGTCACTCAGCCAGTCTGTCGGTCACTCAGCCAGTCTGTCGGTCACTCAGCCAGTCTGTCTGTCACTCAGCCAGTCTGTCGGTCACTCAGCCAGTCTGTCGGTCACTCAGCCAGTCTGTCGGTCACTCAGCCAGTCTGTCGGTCACTCAGCCAGTCTGTCGGTCACTCAGCCAGTCTGTCGGTCACTCAGCCAGTCTGTCGGTCACTCAGCCAGTCTGTCGGTCACTCAGCCAGTCTGTCGGTCACTCAGCCAGTCTGTCGGTCACTCAGCCAGTCTGTCGGTCACTCAGCCAGTCTGTCGGTCACTCAGCCAGTCTGTCAGCCAGTCAGTCAGCCAGCCAGCCAGTCAGTTAGCCAGTCAGTCAGCCAGTCTGTCAGCCAGTCAGCCAGTCTGTCAGCCAGTCAGCCAGTCTGTCAGCCAGTCAGCCAGTCAGCCAGTCAGTCAGTCAGTCAGTCAGTCAGTCAGCCAGTCAGTCAGCCAGTCAGTCAGCCAGTCTGTCAGCCAGTCTGTCAGCCAGTCTGTCAGCCAGTCTGTCAGTCAGTCTGTCAGCCAGTCTGTCAGTCAGTCAGCCAGTCTGTCAGTCAGTCAGCCTGTCAGCCAGTCTGTCAGCCAGTCTGTCAGCCAGTCTGTCAGTCTGTCAGTCTGTCTGTCAGTGAGCCAGTCTGTCAGTCAGTGAGCCAGTCTGTCAGTCAGTCAGTGAGCCAGTCTGTCAGCCTGCAGCCTGTCAGTCTGTCTGTCTGTCAGCCAGTCAGTCAGTGAGCCAGTCTGTCAGTCAGTCAGTGAGCCAGTCTGTCAGCCTGCAGCCTGTCAGTCTGTCTGTCTGTCTGTCAGCCAGTCAGTCAGTGAGCCAGTCTGTCAGTCAGTCAGTGAGCCAGTCTGTCAGCCTGCAGCCTGTCAGTCTGTCTGTCTGTCTGTCAGCCAGTCTGTCTGTCTGTCTGTCAGCCAGTCTGTCTGTCTGTCTGTCTGTCAGCCAGTCTGTCAGCCAGTCTGTCAGCCAGTCTGTCAGTCTGTCAGCCAGTCTGTCAGTCTGTCTGTCAGTGAGCCAGTCTGTCAGTCAGTGAGCCAGTCTGTCAGTCAGTCAGCCAGTCTGTCTGTCACTCAGCCAGTCTGTCTGTCACTCAGCCAGTCTGTCTGTCACTCAGCCAGTCTGTCTGTCACTCAGCCAGTCTGTCTGTCACTCAGCCAGTCTGTCACTCAGCCAGTCTGTCTGTCACTCAGCCAGTCTGTCTGTCACTCAGCCAGTCTGTCTGTCACTCAGCCAGTCTGTCTGTCACTCAGCCAGTCTGTCTGTCACTCAGCCAGTCTGTCTGTCACTCAGCCAGTCTGTCTGTCACTCAGCCAGTCTGTCTGTCACTCAGCCAGTCTGTCTGTCACTCAGCCAGTCAGTCTGTCACTCAGCCAGTCTGTCTGTCACTCAGCCAGTCTGTCTGTCACTCAGCCAGTCTGTCTGTCACTCAGCCAGTCTGTCTGTCACTCAGCCAGTCTGTCACTCAGCCAGTCTGTCACTCAGCCAGTCTGTCACTCAGCCAGTCTGTCACTCAGCCAGTCTGTCACTCAGCCAGTCTGTCACTCAGCCAGTCTGTCAGCCAGTCAGTCAGCCAGTCAGCCAGTCTGTCAGCCAGTCAGCCAGTCTGTCAGTCAGCCAGTCTGTCAGTCAGCCAGCCAGTCTGTCAGTCAGCCAGTCTGTCAGTCAGCCAGTTTGTCAGTCAGTCAGCCAGTCTGTCAGTCAGTCAGCCAGTCTGTCAGTCTGTCTGTCAGTGAGCCAGTCAGTCAGTCAGCCAGTCAGCCAGTCTGTCAGCCAGCCACACACCTGCTCCTGCGGTCTCATTATTGAGCAGAGCAGGTGATTTGGCGGGGGCTCTGTGTTGATCTGTATGCACTAGCTTAAAGCTTGGTATGTCCTTGGCACATCTTTCTCCATCTTTCTTCCACCCTCTATCGATCTCACTCTCTCATCCTCATCTACACCTAGCCTACCCTCTTTCTTTCTCCCTCCCTCTCTCCCACACTCTGCTCCCTCCCTCTCTTCCATTCTCCCTCCCTTCCTCTGCTCTGAACTCAGTAATGAGGCACAGTGGATATAATGGCCCTGCTACTCCCAGACAGCCTCCCAAAATGGCACCCTATTCCCTATTTAGGGTACTACTTTGACCTGGACCCATAGGGGATGGAAATAGGGAGGTGTTTGGAACACAGCCTCAGACAGCCTGCACAGCCAGTACATGTGCACAACACACACACATCCCCATAGGGAGGAAATAAGTGTGTGCGTGTGTTAGGGGAGACATGTTTCAAGTCTCTGGGAGTACAACACACTCTCAGTCTGTTCACACACTCTGTGGCGATGACGCATGCAGTCGAACTCCCTGCAGACCACTAAGGTCAGGATGGAGACTCGGATGGAGGGGGAGGACAATTGAGAGAGGGGAGGGCATTCAGAGCCCTCTGCTCGTTCAGCACCACTGTGAGAACCTGTGACTGTGCTTGTGAGAGTCACACCTGAGGACATGTGAGTCAGTGTGTGACTCGGACACTACTCAGTGAATCACATCAGCCAGACAGCTACCACCACCACCACCCCTCTTCAGTGACAGAACATCTCTGGTCCAGATCAGCCAGACAGCTACCACCACCACCAGCCCCCTCCTCCTCCTCCTATAGATTTACCCACTGAGCTCTGCTCCAAGATGATCAAAGTCAAGCAAAACATGTTGGAGTCATATGTGCTTTAGTTTACAGATCAATCTCCTTTCTCAGAGGGGAACTAAGGGAAGGGAAATAGGATTGTCTGTGTCCCAAATGGCACCCTATACCTTATATAGTGCACTGCTTTTGACCAGCACCCAAAGTAGTGCACTATGTAGGGAATAGGATGCCAATGTGGGATTCAGACAATCTCTTACCCACACAACTGGAGACAAAGAAAGAAAATAACAGTAGTCTACTACCCATTGCCATCCTGTTCAATCCTATATTTCCCCACTGTAGTATCAATTGAACATCAAAGTAATATATATAATTAGTTTCCTCTGGGCAGATGGGGCGTGGGCCTCAAGGAGATCAAAGGGGACATAATAATTAGAAGACATTATTAAAGTGATCATGAAGCCAGAGAAAAACTAAAAATGGCCACCAACAGGTGGTAAGCAACAGGATGGAATGATAGCCATGATGGCCAATCATCATTATCACCAGCTTTCAATCCCTCATCAGGGATGGATTCCAAATGGCATCCAATTCCCTATATAGTGCACCATTTTTGACCAGAGGCCTATGTTCAAAAGTAGTGCAGTAGTGCACTATAAAAGGGAATAGGGTGCCATTTGGGATGCAAACCAGGACGATTACGCCGGCGCCTTACAAGTCACTTCGACAGACAGACAGACAGACAGACAGACAGACAGACAGACAGACAGACAGACAGAGACAGACAAAAACGGATCTTATCACTTCATTAGCGACAGGAGCCGCTAGCCAAGACGGCTCAGTTAAGTATTCCAGGACATGCTGCTGTATGTATCTAGTAGTCTGCCTGTGGTCAGCACACCACGGTTAGCTACGACACAGATAATGATAAACTCCTGAAGCGCACACACACGTACAAAACGCACGCACATACCCATGTATGCACAGCTCTCAAATTGAAGAATTTATGATTAATCCCACTTTTACTGCTCCAGTTACTTTATGAAATTCAGAATAAAAATGTGTTCCAATGATCTCAGCGTGTAACAGATATACATTTGAAAAATAAGAGCGGGCGGCTGCGGTGGTCTGCTGGTACATGCAGGTCGACTCCCGGAGAGTGATTTGTGAGAAGTAAAGAAGTGGCTGATGGGAAACACAGTGTGTGATGTTGGGATGACGTTGCGAGTCACTGTGTTCCTGCCTCTGCTTGGTGTTTTGAACATTATTCATCTGGCAGCAGCCACGGCCATTCTGTAGCCAGTCCAGCATGACATCTGTAGCCAGTCCAGCATGACATCTGTAGCCAGTCCAGCATGACATCTGTAGCCAGTCCAGCATGACATCTGTAGCCAGTCCAGCATGACATCTGTAGCCAGTCCAGCATGACATCTGTAGCCAGTCCAGCATGACATCTGTAGCCAGTCCAGCATGACATCTGTAGCCAGTCCAGCATGACATCTGTAGCCAGTCCAGCATGACATCTGTAGCCAGTCCAGCATGACATGTGTAGCCAGTCTGCATGACATCTGTAGCCAGTCTGCACATCATAATTCAGACAGACCTTCATAGACTACTCATACCCTGGACAACACACCAGCACAGGCACGAAAACACACAGAAAGACACAGACACACTGGACTTACTTGTGCATGTGTTCTACTCCAGTGAGGATCATGATGCCATAGGTGAGCCCACTCTGAACCAGGAAGTGGAGAGCATACCTACATACAGAGAGAGAGGTGATTAACGGTTCATAATCAATCACAGACATAATATTCACTATTTCTCCACCCTCGATGTCTCCCCTTCCCCCCAGCTTCGATGTCTCTCCTTCCCCCCCCCCCTCGATGTCTCTCCTTCCCCCCACCCTCGATGTCTCTCCTTCTCTCCTTCCCTCCATCCTCCCCGTCTCTCTCCTTCCCTCCATCCTCCCCGTCTCTCTCCTTCCCTCCATCCTCCCAGTCTCTCTCCTTCCTTCCCTCCATCCATCCTCCCAGTCTCTCTCCTTCCTTCCCTCCATCCATCCTCCCAGTCTCTCTCCTTCCTTCCCTCCATCCATCCTCCCAGTCTCTCTCCTTCCTTCCCTCCATCCATCCATCCTCCCAGTCTCTCGCCTTCCTTCCCTCCATCCATCCTCCCAGTCTCTCTCCTTCCTTCCCTCCATCTATCCTGTCTCTCTCCTTCCCTCCATCCTCCCAGTCTCTCTCCTTCCCTCCACCCTCCCCGTCTCTCTCCTTCCCTCCACCCTCCCAGTCTCTCTCCTTCCTTCCCTCCATCCACCCTCCCAGTCTCCCTCCTTCCCTCCACCCTCCCAGTCTCGCTCCTTCCCTCCATCCTCCCAGTCTCTCTCCTTCCCTCCACCCTCCCAGTCTCTCTCCTTCCCTCCACCCTCCCCGTCTCTCTCCTTCCCTCCACCCTCCCAGTCTCTCTCCTTCCCTCCACCCTCCCAGTCTCTCTCCTTCCTTCCCTCCATCCACCCTCCCAGTCTCCCTCCTTCCCTCCACCCTCCCAGTCTCGCTCCTTCCCTCCACCCTCCCAGTCTCTCTCCCAGTCCACCCTCCCAGTCTCTCTCCTTCCCTCCACCCTCCCATCTCTCTCCTTCCCTCCATCCACCCTCCCCGTCTCTCTCCTTCCCTCCATCCACCCTCCCCGTCTCTCTCCTTCCTTCCCTCCATCCACCCTCCCCGTCTCTCTCCTTCCCTCCACCCTCCCCGTCTCTCTCCTTCCCTCCACCCTCCCCGTCTCTCTCCTTCCCTCCACCCTCCCCGTCTCTCTCCTTCCCTCCACCCTCCCCGTCTCTCTCCTTCCCTCCACCCTCCCCGTCTCTCTCTTCCCTCCACCCTCCCCGTCTCTCTCCTTCCCTCCACCCTCCCCCCAGTCTCTCTCCTTCCCTCCATCCTCTCCGTCTCTCCCTTCGTCTCTCTCCTTCCTTCCCTCCATCCTCTCCTTCCCTCCATCCTCCCAGTCTCTCTCGTTCCTTCCCTCCATCCATCCTCCCAGTCTCTCTCCTTCCCTCCACCCTCCCCGTCTCTCTCCTTCCCTCCACCCTCCCCGTCTCTCTCCTTCCCTCCACCCTCCCCGTCTCTCTCCTTCCCTCCACCCTCCCCGTCTCTCTCCTTCCCTCCACGTCTCTCTCCTTCCCTCCACCCTCCGTCTCTCTCCTTCCCTCCATCCTCCCCGTCTCTCTCCTACCTTCCCTCCATCCTCCCAGTCTCTCTCCTTCCTTCCCTCCATCCACCCTCCCCGTCTCTCTCCTTCCCTCCACCCTCCCCGTCTCTCTCCTTCCCTCCACCCTCCCCCAGTCTCTCTCCTTCCTTCCCTCCATCCATCCTCCCAGTCTCTCTCCTTCCCTCCATCCATCCTCCCAGTCTCTCTCCTTCCCTCCATCCTCCCTCCCCGTCTCTCTCCTTCCCTCCATCCTCCTCCCCCGTCTCTCTCCTTCCCTCCATCCATCCTCCCAGTCTCTCTCCTTCCCTCCACGTCTCTCTCCTTCCCTCCCAGTCTCTCTCCCTTCCCTCCACCCTCCCCGTCTCTCTCCTTCCCTCCACCCTCCCCGTCTCTCTCCTTCCCTCCACCCTCCCCGTCTCTCTCCTTCCCTCCACCCTCCCCGTCTCTCTCCTTCCCTCCACCCTCCCCGTCTCTCTCCTTCCCTCCATCCTCCCTCCCCGTCTCTCTCCTTCCCTCCATCCTCCCTCCCCGTCTCTCTCCTTCCCTCCACCCTCCCTCCCCGTCTCTCTCCTTCCCTCCACGTCTCTCTCCTTCCCTCCACCCTCCCCGTCTCTCTCCTTCCCTCCACCCTCCCCGTCTCTCTCCTTCCCTCCACCCTCCCCGTCTCTCTCCTTCCCTCCACCCTCCCCGTCTCTCTCCTTCCCTCCACCCTCCCCGTCTCTCTCCTTCCCTCCACCCTCCCCGTCTCTCTCCTTCCCTCCACCCTCCCCGTCTCTCTCCTTCCCTCCACCCTCCCCGTCCTCTCCTTCCCTCCACCCACCCCGTCTCTCTCCTTCCCTCCACCCGCCCCGTCTCTCTCCTTCCCTCCACCCTCCCCGTCTCTCTCCTTCCCTCCACGTCTCTCTCCTTCCCTCCACCCTCCCCGTCTCTCTCCTTCCCTCCACGTCTCTCTCCTTCCCTCCACCCTCCCAGTCTCTCTCCTTCCCTCCATCCTCCCAGTCTCTCTCCTTCCCTCCATCCTCCCAGTCTCTCTCCTTCCCTCCATCCTCTCCGTCTCTCTCCTTCCCTCCATCCTCTCCGTCTCTCTCCTTCCCTCCAGTCTCTCTCCTTCCCTCCACCCTCCCCGTCTCTCTCCTTCCTTCCACCCTCCCTGTCTCTCTCCTTCCCTCCACCCACCCCGTCTCTCTCCTTCCCTCCACCCACCCCGTCTCTCTCCTTCCCTCCACCCTCCCCGTCTCTCTCCTTCCCTCCACCCACCCCGTCTCTCTCCTTCCCTTCACGTCTCTCTCCTTCCCTCCCTCTCTCTCCCTTCCCTCCACGTCTCTCTCCTTCCCTCCACCCTCCCCGTCTCTCTCCTTCCCTCCACGTCTCTCTCCTTCCCTCCATCCTCCCAGTCTCTCTCCTTCCCTCCATCCTCCCAGTCTCTCTCCTTCCCTCCATCCTCCCAGTCTCTCTCCTTCCCTCCATCCTCCCAGTCTCTCTCCTTCCCTCCACCCTCCCCGTCTCTCTCCTTCCCTCCACCCTCCCCGTCTCTCTCCTTCCCTCCACCCTCCCCGTCTCTCTCCTTCCCTCCACCCTCCCCGTCTCTCTCCTTCCCTCCACCCTCCCCGTCTCTCTCCTTCCCTCCACCCTCCCAGTCTCTCTCCTTCCCTCCACCCTCCCCGTCTCTCTCCTTCCCTCCACCCTCCCCGTCTCTCTCCTTCCCTCCACCCTCCCCGTCTCTCTCCTTCCCTCCACCCACCCCGTCTCTCTCCTTCCCTCCACCCACCCCGTCTCTCTCCTTCCCTCCACCCTCCCCCCAGTCTCTCTCCTTCCCTCCACGTCTCTCTCCTTCCCTCCACCCTCCCCGTCTCTCTCCTTCCCTCCACCCTCCCCGTCTCTCTCCTTCCCTCCACCCTCCCCGTCTCTCTCCTTCCCTCCACCCTCCCCGTCTCTCTCCTTCCCTCCACCCTCCCCGTCTCTCTCCTTCCCTCCACCCTCCCCGTCTCTCTCCTTCCCTCCACGTCTCTCTCCTTCCCTCCACCCTCCCCGTCTCTCTCCTTCCCTCCACCCTCCCCGTCTCTCTCCTTCCCTCCACCCTCCCCGTCTCTCTCCTTCCCTCCACCCTCCCCGTCTCTCTCCTTCCCTCCATCCTCCCTCCCCGTCTCTCTCCTTCCCTCCATCCTCCCTCCCCGTCTCTCTCCTTCCCTCCCACGTCTCTCTCCTTCCCTCCACCCTCCCCGTCTCTCTCCTTCCCTCCACCCTCCCCGTCTCTCTCCTTCCCTCCACCCTCCCCGTCTCTCTCCTTCCCTCCACCCTCCCCGTCTCTCTCCTTCCCTCCACCCTCCC
This sequence comes from Oncorhynchus tshawytscha, assembly GCF_018296145.1. Classification (NCBI taxonomy): domain Eukaryota; kingdom Metazoa; phylum Chordata; class Actinopteri; order Salmoniformes; family Salmonidae; genus Oncorhynchus; species Oncorhynchus tshawytscha. The sequence continues at coordinate 14,903,597 of NC_056433.1, forward strand.
CGTCTCTCTCCTTCCCTCCACCCTCCGTCTCTCTCCTTCCCTCCACCCTCCCCGTCTCTCTCCTTCCCTCCACCCTCCCCGTCTCTCTCCTTCCCTCCACCCTCCCCGTCTCTCTCCTTCCCTCCACCCACCCCGTCTCTCTCCTTCCCTCCACCCACCCCGTCTCTCTCCTTCCCTCCACCCACCCCGTCTCTCTCCTTCCCTCCACCCTCCCCGTCTCTCTCCTTCCCTCCATCTCTCTCCTTCCCTCCACCCTCCCCGTCTCTCTCCATTCCCTCCCAGTCTCTCTCCTTCCCTCCACCCTCCCAGTCTCTCTCCTTCCCTCCATCCTCCCAGTCTCTCTCCTTCCCTCCATCCTCCCAGTCTCTCTCCTTCCCTCCATCCTCTCCGTCTCTCTCCTTCCCTCCAGTCTCTCTCCTTCCCTCCACCCTCCCCGTCTCTCTACTTCCTTCCACCCTCCCTGTCTCTCTCCTTCCCTCCACCCACCCCGTCTCTCTCCTTCCCTCCACCCTCCCCGTCTCTCTCCTTCCCTCCACCCACCCCGTCTCTCTCCTTCCCTTCACGTCTCTCTCCTTCCCTCCACGTCTCTCTCCTTCCCTCCCCGTCTCTCTCCTTCCCTCCACCCTCCCCGTCTCTCTCCTTCCCTCCACGTCTCTCTCCTTCCCTCCACCCTCCCAGTCTCTCTCCTTCCCTCCATCCTCCCAGTCTCTCTCCTTCCCTCCATCCTCCCAGTCTCTCTCCTTCCCTCCATCCTCCCAGTCTCTCTCCTTCCCTCCATCCTCCCCGTCTCTCTCCTTCCCCCCATCCTCCCAGTCTCTCTCCTTCCCCCATCCTCCCCGTCTCTCTCCTTCCCCCCCCATCCTCCCAGTCTCTCTCCTTCCCCCATCCTCCCCGTCTCTATCCCTCCCCCTTCTCTCTCCTTCCCTCCATCCTCCCAGTCTGTCCTTCCCTCCATCCTCCCCGTCTCTCTCCTTCCCCCAATCCTCCCTGTCTCTCTCCCTCCCCCCATCCTCCCCGTCTGTCCTTCCCTCCATCCTCCCCGTCTCTCTCCTTCCCTCCATCCTCCGTCTCTCTCCTTCCCCCATCATCCCTGTCTCTCTCCCTCCCCCATCCTCCCTGTCTCCCTCCCTCCCCCCATCCTCCCATCTCTCTCTCCCTCCCCCATCCTCCATCTCTCTTCTTCCCCCCATCCTCCCTGTCCTCTGTGCCATAAACAGTGCCTTCAGAAAGTATTCATCCCCCTTGACTTACTCCACATCTTGTTATGTCACTGCCTGAATTCAAAATGGATGATATTTTTTCCTCACCCATATACACAAAATATCCCATAATTTCAAAGTGAAAACATGTTTTTGGAAATGTTTGCAAATTTATTGAAAATTAAATGCATAAATATCTCATTTACATAACCATTCCAAACCAATACATACTTAGAATCACCAGCTGTGAGTCTTTCTGGGTAAGTCTCTAAGAGCTTTGTACATCTGGATTGTACAATATTTGCACATTATTATTATTTACAATTCTTCAAGCAGTCAAGTTGGTTATTGATCATTGCTAGAAAGCCATTCTCAAGTTGCCATAGATTTTCAAGATGATTTAAGACAAAACTGTAACTAGGCCACTCAGGAACATTCAATATCGTCTAGGTAAGCAACTCCAGTGTATATTTGTCCTTGTGTTTTAGGTTATTGTCCTGCTGAAAGGTGAAATTGTCTCCCAGTGTCTGTTGGAAAGCAGACTGAACCAGGTGTTCCTATAGGATTTTGCCGGTGCTTAACACTATTCAGTTATATATATATATAAAAATAACTCCCTAGTTCTTGCCGATGACAAGCATAACCATAACATGATGCAGCCACCACCATGCTTGAAAATACAAAGAATGGTACTCAGTGATGAGTTTTGTTGGATTTGCCCCAAACATAACCCTTTGTATTTAGGACATAAAGTTAATTTCTTTGTCATTTTTTTCCAGTTTTACTTTAGTGCCTTGTTGCAAACAGGATGCATGTTTGGAATATTTGTATTCTGTACAGTCTTCCTTCTTTTCACTCTGTCATTTAGGTTAGTATTATGGAGTAACTAAAATGTTGTTGACCCATCCTCAGTTCTCTTATCACAGCCATTAAACTCTAACTGTTTTAAAGTCACCATTGGCCTCATGGTGATATCCCTGAGCGGTTTCCTTCCTTTCCGGCAACTGAGTTAGGTCGCATTGATACACCACCAAAAGTGGAATTAATAACTTTACCATGCTCAAAGGGATATTCTCAATGTATCATTTTTTTACCCATCTACCAACAGGTACCCTTCTTTCTGAGGCATTGGATAGCCGCTCTGGTCTTTGTGTGTGAATCTGTGATGGAAATTCACTACTTGACTGAGGGACCTTACGGATACTTGTGTTTGGGGTACAGAGTTAAAGTAGTCATCAAAAATCATGTTGAACACTATTAGTGTGAGTCTATGCAACTTATTATGTGACTTGTTAAGCACATTGGTACTCCTGAACTTATTGAGGCTTGCCATAACAAGAGTTGAATACTTATTGACTCAAGACATTTCAGCTTTTCATTTTTAATTAATTTGCAACATTTTGGAAATACATAATTCCACCTTGACATTATGGGGTCTTGTGTGCAGACCAGTGACAAAAAAAAAAATTGAATCCATTTTAAATTCAGGCTGTGAAACAACAAAATGTGGAAAAGTAAAGTGGTGTGAATACATTCTGAAGGCTCTGTATGTGCCTGTCAGAGTAATGGGCCAAGATTCATGGGCCCAGTCTGCCTAGAGAGAACCATTTGTCCCTGGCATCAAATGCACATTAGCTTCATTTAACACACATTCACAGACTACACACACACTCAACAGCATGACTGGGCCACAGTAGCAAAGCCATAGTGGATACACAACACATCCTAAGCACATCATTTAGTGCTACAAGTCCTTTACCCAGTTGTTGTTTACATTAAAAAAGTTTGGTCTAGTTTTGACCTCATTTGGCCACGTGTGTCATTTTGTGGGCAAAAGGATTGCAATGTCTGCAAGCCATTTTGTGGCAGGGAATTAATATTTTCACAATGTACAGCATGTTACAAACGGCGCCCCATTTAAATGTGGCCGACTCCTTACATAGTGCACTGCTGTTGACCAGAGACCTATGGGAATAGGGTGCCTTTTGGGATGCACCCCCTGTAAATATGTGTGTGGGTGTGATAAAATCAGAGAGTTTACTGTGTTACAACTAAACGTTCTGGCACTCAGTCCATGTCTGCATCCCACGCTATGTCTTATTTAGTGCACTACTTTTGACCATGGTCCATTGAGCTCTGGTCAAAAGAAGTGGACTAAGTAGGGAATAGTGTGCCACTTTGGGGACGCAACTCTCATTTGCATCAGGCCTCATCGGTGCATCGACCTGTTCCTCTTATTAAAGCAGATCAGTTAATTAATTAACTATTTTAGCAGCGCTAATAAACATCGATTCAGCCCTGAGTGGGGAGCAATGGTCGGTGAAGAGTCCAGCAGCGTATTGGCCTGATAATAAATCTATTGGCGTACCCATACTGGCATAGTATCCCTTGGTACGCCCCCTCCCCATTAATCAGGTTAGAGGGGGGAGAGTCCTATTTTGGTCATTTTACACACACACACACACACACACACTGGCCTACTTTTTTTTGTTCACTCATTTAACTGTACTTGGAGGCAGTTTTTTCATATGCTAGCTTGAAATGTTTCAGTAACAGTTACCAAGAGGCAGCATGTGAATACTCTAATTGTCCCACTACCTATAATATCCATCCACAGTCCTATTCAGTCATATCCATCCACAGTCCTATTCAGTCATATCCATCCACAGTCCTTTTCAGTCATATCCATCCACAGTCCTTTTCAGTCATATCCATCCACAGTCCTATTCAGTCATATCCATCCACAGTCCTATTCAGTCATATCCATCCACAGACCTATTCAGTCATATCCATCCACAGTCCTATTCAGTCATATCCATCCACAGTCCTATTCAGTCATATCCATCCACAGACCTATTCAGTCATATCCATCCACAGACCTATTCAGTCATATCCATCCACAGTCCTATTCAGTCATATCCATCCATAGTCCTATTCAGTCATATCCATCCATAGTCCTTTTCAGTCATATCCATCCACAGTCCTTTTCAGTCATATCCAGCCACAGTCCTTTTCAGTCATATTCAGCCACAGTCCTTTTCAGTCATATCCATCCACAGTCCTTTTCAGTCATATCCATCCACAATCCTTTTCAGTCACCTTTGGCAGTGATTACAGCTGTGAGTCTTTCTGGGTAAGTCTCAAAGAGCTTTGCACACCTGGATGTGTACATTATTATTTTTACAATTCTTCAAGCTCTGTCAAATTGGTTGTTGATCATTGCTAGACAGCCATTTTCAAGCCTTGCCATTGATTTTCAAGCCAATTTAAGTCAAAACCATAAATAGGCCACTCAGGAACATTCAATGTGGTCTTGGTAAGCAACTCCTGTGTATATTTGTCCTTCTGTTTTAGGTTAGTCTTGCTGAAAGGTGAATTTGTCTCCCAGTGTCTGTTGGAAAGCAGACAAATCTGGTTCTTCCTCTAGGATGTTGCCTGTGCTTCGATCTATTCCATTTATTTTTAAACTGAAAAACTCCACCGTCCTTGCCGATGACAAGGATACCCATAACATGATGCAACCAGCAATATGCTTGAAAATATGAAGACTGGTACTCAGTGATGTGTTGTGCTGGATTTGCCCCAAGCATAACACTTTGTATTCAGGACATAAAGACAATTTCTTTGCCAAATATTTAGCAGTTTTACTTTAGTTCATTTTTGCAAACTTCCTTCTTTTCTCTCTGTCAATTAGGTTAGTAGTTTTCTCCTATCACAGCCATTAAACTCTGCAATTGTTTTAAAGTCACTGGTCTGCCCAAGATGGCGTAGCAGTCAGACTTCTTTGTCCTCATCCTGTCGTAATCCCATGTATACATATTTTTCTTTTCATACCCTTTTTATATATTTCTAAACCTCAACTTCAAAATACTCTCCTGCAACCCGCCTCACCCAATGTGGTGTGGATCTGGTTTTTTATAAAATATTTTTATTTTCTTCGGAACCGGAATCCCCCAACAGAAGCTAGGAAGTTAACTAGCTACTAGCCAGTTAACCACTGCTAGCAGTCATCAGCTAACCTTTAGCTCTGAAAACTCTCGCCAATTTGCACAATGCGATTCAAACCAGAGCATACCGGACCTATTTTCTCTCCATATCCCCGGATTCCTATCGCAAGCTCTGAACCTTTTCACCTGGATCATCGCAGCTAGCTAGCTGCAATCCGAGTGGCTACTCTCAGCTAAAGCCTCTGTCCCGAAGCAAGCACCAATTAGCCTGGAACTAGCCCATGCTAGGCCTATCTCCCGGCTATCTGAAGAGGTCCATCAGCCACTCCGGGTCTACCACACCAATTTTGCTAATTGGCCCGGACCCCTTTTACTGCCGGTATGGAGCTCCTTCACGACTGGACTACCGACGTAATCTGCCCAAAGGGGTTATTCAACTGGCGCCTACGTCACAACGTCCCCCGAATGCCCATCTGCTAGCCTGCTATCCTCGGCCCGCTATCTGTCTAGAGCATATTGGACTGTTAGCTGAAGAAATCCATCGGCCAATTTCACTATACCCATTTTGCCAATTGGACTGAACCCCTTTGCTGGACTGAACCCCTTTGCTACACAGAACCCTACTACTCCATCACAACTGTTCTATTCGACGTAACCGCACGAGGATGCTATAACAGACTTCCTCAATAGCCCTTCTGCTAGCTTGCTGTCTAAATCGCTGTGTCTCCAGCCAGCCTAACTACTCACTGGACTCCTATGATCACTCGGCTACACATGCCTCTCTCTCATGTCAATATGCCTTGTCCATTGCAGTTCTGGTTAGTGATTGTCTTATTTCACTGTAGAGCCTCTAGCCCTGCTCAATATGCCTTAGCCAACCCTTTAGCTCCACCTCCCACACATGTGGTGACATCGGCTGGATTAAAATGTTTCTAGAGACAATATCTCTCTCATCATCACACAATGCCTAGGTTTACGTCCAACGTATTCACATCCTACCATACCTTTGTCTGTACATTATGCCTTGAATCTATTCTATCGCACCCAGAAACCTGCTCCTTGTACTCTCTGTTCCAAACGTACTAGAAGACCAGTTTTTACAGCCTTTAGCCGTACCCTTATCCTACTCCTCCTCTGTTCCTCTGATGATGTAGAGGTTAATCCAGGCCCTGCAGTGCCTACCTCCACTCCTATTCCCCAGGTGCTCTCATGCATGTTAACATTAGAAGCCTCCTCCCTAAGTTGGTTTTATTCACTGCTGTAGCACACTCTGCCAACCCGGATGTCCTAGCCATGTCTGTCTTACTATCCAGGTCTGTACCCAAACATTTCGAGCTTCTACTTTTAAAAATCCACCTTTCCAGAAACAAGTCTCTCACCGTTGCCGCTTGCTATAGACCACCCTCTGCCCCCCAGCTGTGCCCTGGACACCATATGGGAATTGATTGCCCCCCATCCATCTTCAGAGCTCATGCTGCTAGGTGACCTAAACTGGGACATGCTTAACACCCCAGCCACCCTGCAATCTAAGCTTGATGCCCTCAATCTCACACAAATGATCAATGAACCTACCAGGTACAACCCCAAATCCGTAAAAATGGGCATCCTCATAGATATCATCCTAACCAACTTGCCCTCCAAATACACCTCTGCTGTTTTCAATCAAGATCTCAGCGATCACTGCCTCAATGCCTGCATCCGTAATGGGTGTGTGGTCAAACGACCACCCCTCATCACTGTCAAACGCTCCCTAAAACACTTCAGCGAGCAGGCCTTTCTAATCGACCTGGCCTGGGTATCCTGGAAGGATATTGACCTCATCCCGTCAGTAGAGAATGCATGTTTATTCTTTAAAAGTGCCTTCTTCACCATCTTAAATGAGCATGCCCCATTCAAAAAATGTAGAACCAGGAACAGATATAGCCCTTGGTTCACTCCAGACCTGACTGCCCTTGACCAGCACAAAAACACCCTGTGGTGTACTGCATTAGCATCATATAGCCCCCGTGATATGCAACTTTCAGGGAAGTTAAGAACCAATATACTACACAGGCAGTTAGGAAAGCAAAGGCTAGCTTTTTCAAACAGAAATGTGCATCCTGTAGCAGAAACTCAAAACATTTCTGGGACACTAAAGTCCATGGATAATAAGAGCACCTCATCCTCCCAGCTGCCCACTGCACTGAGGCTAGGAAACATTGTCACCACCGATAAATCCACTACAATTGAGAACTTCAATAAGCATTTTTCTACAGCTGGCCATGCTTTCCACCTGGCTACCCCTACCCCGGGGTAACTGCCCTGCACCCCCCACAACAACTTGCCCAAGCTTCCCCCATTTCTCCACCCAAATCCAGATAGCTGATGTTCTGAAAGAGCTGCAAAATCTGGACCCCTACCAATCAGCCGGGGTAGACAATCTGGACCCTCTCTTTCTAAAATTATCTGCTGAAATTATTGCAACCCCTATTACTAGCCTGTTCAACCTCTCTTTCGTATCGTCCAAGATTCCCAAAGATTGGAAAGCTGCCACGATCATCCCCCTCTTCAAAGGGGGAGACACTCTTGACCCAAACTGCTACAGACCAATATCTATCCTACCCTGTCTTTCTAAGGTCTTCAAAAGCTAAGTTAACAAACAGATTACCGACCTTTTCGAAACCCACCGTACCTTCTCCGCCATGCAATCTGGTTTCAGAGCTGGTCATGGGTGCACCTCAGCCCCGCTCAAGGTCCTAAACGATATCATAACAGCCATCGATAAGAGACAGTACTGTGCAGCCATCTTCATCGACCTGGCCGAGGCTTTCGACTCTGTCAATCGCCACATTCTTATTGGCAGACAACAGCCTTGGTTTCTCAAACAACTGCCTCGCCTGGTTCACCAACTACTTCTCTGATAGAGTGCAGTGTGTCAAATCGGAGGGCCTGTTGTCCGGACCTCTGGCGGTCTCTATGGGTGTGCCACAGGGTTCAATTCCTCGGGCCGACTCTCTTCTCTGTATACATCACTGATGTCGCTCTTGCTGCTGGTGATTCTCTGATCCACCTCTACGCAGACAACACCATTCTGTATACTTCTGGCCCTTCTTTGACACTGTGTTAACTAACCTCCAGATGCCATACAACTCTCCTTCCGTGGCCTCCAACTGCTCTTAAATGCAAGTAAAACTAAATGCATGCTCTTCAACCGACCACTGCCCGCACCTGCCCGCCCATCCAGCATCACTACTCTGGACGGTTCTGATCTAGAATATGTGGACAACTATAAATACCTAGGTGTCTGGCTAGACTGTAAACTCTCATTCCAGACTCACATTAAGCATCTCCAATCCAAAATTAAAATCTAGAATAGGCTTCCTATTTCGCAACAAAGCATCCTTCACTCATGCTGCCAAACATACCCTCATAAAACTGACTATCCTACCGATCCTCGACTTCGGCGATGTCATCTACAAAATAGCCTCCAACACTCTACTCAGCAAACTGGATGTAGTCTATCACAGTGCCATCTGTTTTGTCACCAAAGCCCCATATATTATCCACCACTGCGACCTGTTTGCTCTCGTTGGTTGGCCCTCGCTTCATACTCATTACCAAACCCACTGGCTCCAGGTCATCTACAAATATTTGCTAGGTAAAGCCCCGCCTAATCTCAGCTCACTGGTCAACATAGCAGCACGCGCTCCAGCAGGTATATTTCACTGGTCACCCCCAAAGCCAATTCCTCATTTGGCCGCCTTCCTTTCCAGTTCTCTGCTGCCAATGACTGGAACGCACTGCAAAAATCACTGAAGCTGGAGACTCATATCTACCTCACTAGCTTTAAGCACCACCTGTCAGAGCAGATCAGAGATCACTGCACCTGTACCTCATCCCCATACTGTATTTATTTATCTTGCTCCTTTGCACCCCAGTATCTCTACTTGCACATTCATCTTCTGCACATCTATCACTCCAGTGTTTAATTGGTATATTGTAATGACTTTGCCACCATGACCAATTTATTGCCTTACCTCCCTTATCTTACCTCATTTGCACACACTGTATAGACTTTTTCTACTGTATTATTGACTGTATGTTCGTTTAGTCCATGTGTAACCCTGTTGTTGTTGTTTTATGTGTCGAACTGCTTTGCTTTATCTTGGCCAGGTCGCAGATGTAAATTAGAATTTGTTCTCAACTAGCCTACCTGGTTAAATAAAGGAGAAATGAAGAAAGAAAAATTAAAACCATTGGCCTTATGGTGAAATCCCTGTCTTCCTTCCTCTCCGGCAACTGAGTTATGAAGGATGCCTGTATCTTTGTAGTGATTAATAATTAATAACTTCACCATGCTGAAAGGGATATTCAATGTCTGCTTTAAAAAATGTTTTTACCCATCTACCAATATGTGCCCTTCTTTGCGAGACATTGGAAAACCTCCCTGGTGTTTGTGGTTGAATCTGTTTGTGGTTGAATCATTCAAAAATCATGTGAAACACTATTATTGCACACAGAGATAATCCATGCAACTTATTATGGGACTTGTTTTACTCCTGTACTTATTTAGGCTTGCCATAACACAAAGGTTGAATACTTATTCACTGAATACATTTCAGCTTTTCATTTTTCATTTGTAAACATTTCTAAAAACATTATTCCACTCATTAAGGGTATTGTCTGTAGGCCAGTGACACAAAACCTCAATTTAATCCATTTAAAATTCAGACTAACACAAGACATTTGGAAAACGTCAAGTGGTGTGAATACTTTCTGAAGGCACTGTATAGTCTAGTGAGATAGTTTGAGTAACCACTGGCTATTTAGCAGTCTTTTTGCTTGGGGGTAGAGCTGTCTCTGAGCTTGTTGGTCCGAGAGCCAATGCTCCAGTACCGTTTTCGGAAGGTAGTAGAGTGAACAGTCTATGGCTTGGGTGGCTGGAGTTTGAAACATTTTCAGGCCTTCCTTTGGCACCACTTGATATACAGGTCCTGGATGGCAGGGTCGAAAGCGGTGGTCGAAAGCGGTGCATTTGCCATACCGAGTCATGATGCAGCCAGTCAAGATGCTCTCTATGGTGCAGCTATAGAAGTTTTTGAGAATACGAGGGGCCATGCCATATCTTTTCCTGTGGGGGAAAAGGCGCTGGCGTGCCCTCTTCACAACCGTGTGGGTGTGTGTGGACGATGTTAAGTCCTTAGTGATATGATGTAGACGCCAACGAACTTTAATTTCTTGACCAGCTCCACTACAGCCCCGAGGAGTTGGTCAAGAGTTTTTTCCTATAGTTAACAATCCGTGCCTTGGTCTTACTGATGTTGAGGGAGAGGTTGTTGTCCTGGCACCACAATGCTGTGTCTCTGACCTCCTCCCTGTAGGCTATCTCATCGTCGTCAGTGGTCAGGCCTATCACCGTCGTATCATCAGAAAACTTGATGATGGTGTTGGACTCATGCGTGGCCACACAGTCATGGGTGAAAAGTGAGTACAGGAGGGGAATAAGCACACACCCCTGAGGGGCCCCCGTGTTGAAGGGTCAGCGCAGCGGAAGTTTTGTTGCCTACCCTCACCACCTTGGGCCGGCTCATCAGGAAGTCCAGGATCCAGTTGCAGAGGAAGGTGTTCAGTCCCAGGGCCCTGAGCTTACTGCAGAGCTTGGAGGGGACTATGATGTTGAATGCTGAGCTGTAGTCTACGGACAGCATTCTCACATAGTTATTTCACCTCTTGTCCAGGTGGGAGGGGGCAGTGTGAAGTTCAATTGAGATTGCATCATCTGTGGATCTGTTGGGGCGACATGTGAATTGGAGTGGCTCTTGGGTGTCTGGGATGATGGTGTTGATGTGTGTCATAACCAGCCTTTCAAAGCACTTCGTAATTACAGTTGTGAGTGCTACAGGGCGATAGTCATTTAGGCAGGTTTCCTTGGAGCTCTTGGGAACTCGGACAATGGTGGTCATCTTGAAACACGTTGGGATTACAGACTGGGACAAGGAGAGATTGAAAATGTCTGTGAAGATACTTGCCAGCTGGTCTGCACATGCTTTGAGAATGCACCCAGGTATTCCGTTTGGCCCTGCGGCCTTGTTACCTATTTAAAAATGTTGCTCACATCGGCCATGGAGAGTGAGATCACACAGTCATCTGGAAAAAATGGGCTTTCGCACATGACACAGTGTTGTATTCCTCATCATAAAAGGCATTCTGCTCGTCTGGGATTTCTTTATCACTGGGCAACTCACAGATTGATTTCCCTTTGAAATCCGTTATCATCTGCGAGCCTTGCCACATAATATCTTCCTCCTATATTGTCCTTCTGCATGTTTGATGTCTCGTCAGAGGGCTTTCTTATATGCGTCCATGTCCATGTCTTGTTCATTGTAAGAGGTAGCACTAGCCCAGTGCGGATATTGCCTGTAATTCATTCATAATTCATATTTTTTGGTTTGGATACATTCGTATAGTCACTATGGGGATGACATCGTCTATGCAATTATTGATGAAGAGTTGTAGTGCTCCTAGTAGCGCAGGACACGTGATAGGACAGTTAAGTCTCTCAGTCATGTCCATCCACAGTCCTATTCAGTCATATCCATCCACAGTCCTATTCAGTCCAATGTCAGTGCGCAAAAGCAACAACAATATCCCCCTGTAGGCTACTTAACCTGATAGCATCAGATGTGAACGAACACAACATAACCACTCCACAACAAACACCTGTCTAAGGTTTCACACAACAAATCTCCCAAACAACCCCTGCTTACAGAAATGACAGTGTGAAAAATGTGGGTATTGTTTTCCCCTCTAATCAACCCGTTTGGCCATCACAGCTTACAGTGCCTTCAGAAAGTTTTCAGACCCCTTAACTTTTTCCATATTTTGTTACGTTACAGCCTTATTCTAAAACGGATAACATCGTTTTTTCCCCCTCATCAATCTACACAAACACCCCAAATGTTTGCCAATTCATTTTTTTTAAACTGGGGGAAAAAAATAAATCATAATTACATAAGTATCAGATCCTTTACTTAGTACTTTGTTGGCAGCGATTACAGCATCGAGTCTTCTTGGCACACTTGTATTTGGAGAGTTTCTCCCATTCTTCTCTGCAGAACCTCTCAAACTCTGTCAGGTTGGATGGGGAGCGTCGCTGGACAGCTATTTTCAGGTCTCTCCGGAGATGTTTGCTCGGGTTCAACTCTGGGCTCTGGCTGGGCCACTCAAGGACATTCAGAGACTTGTCCCGAAGCCACTCCTGCGTTGTCTCGGCTGTGTGCTTAGGGTCGTTGTCCTGCTGGAAGGTGAACCTTCGCCCCAGTCTGAGGTCCTGAGTGCTCTGGAGCAGGTTTTCATCACAAATCTCTCTGTGTGGGGAGATTGGAGGGACGCCAAGTGCGACTGACGTGTTTTCCATTTGCTCCCGTGGTATTCTTAAAGTTTATGTGAATTTTGCAGCAGAATCGTATTTATTTTCAAATATTCGTTTGGTGATCCCTTTCCATAAAAACCAAGACACTTTGCTTTGGAATGTCAGCATGTCAACGAAACATATTTTGTTTATTTTTATTTCACCTTTATTTATTAACCAGGTAGGCTAGTTGAGAACAAGTTCTCATTTGCAACTGCGACCTGGCCAAGATAAAGCATAGCAGTGTGAACAGACAACAACACAGAGTTACACATGGAGTAAACAATAAACAAGTCAATAACATAGTACAATTTTTTTTTTTAATAATCTATATACATTGTGTGCAAAAGGCATGAGGAGGTAGGCAATAAATAGGCCATAGGAGTGAATAATTACAATTTAGCAGATTAACACTGGAGTGATAAATGATCAGATGAACATGTGCAGGTAGAGATACTGATGTGCAAAAGAGCAGAAAAGTAAATAAAATAAAAACAGTATGAGGATGAGGTAGGTAAATTGGGTGGGCTAGATACCGATGGACTATGTACAGCTGCAGCCAAAAACAAGGCAAAAACATGACTTTGCCAAAAACAGTCAGGGCGGAAATGCCTGGGGGTGCGCCACAGATTTTGTTTCTTGGATAGTTGAAATGAAAACTGCTGAAGGATGGAGGTTTTTGCCTTAGAAGAAAAGCCCATCACTGATTGATCGTGCCTCACCAGTCCCTGCTGATGTGAAACGCCCAAAGCCCTCGGGATGGGGAGAGGCCCAGATTTTGTTTCTTGGCTGCTGACATAATTCTTTGAGTGCACTTTTTCCATGAGAAGATGGAGATTCTCAAACGAGCCCGCAATACCACTCTGAGCTTTAAAGGATAGAGCTTCTCCATCTACCAGGACTACACCCCCACTGTTTCCAGGCAGCGCGCAGCTTTCGGACAGGCCAAACGACTACTTCGGGACCATCCAGGTGTGAAGTATGGACTGCGATTCCCGGCCCGTTTATGGCTATCTCATGATGGTAAAGACTACACATTTGAGTCTCCGGACTCTTGCTCATAGTTGCTCATAGTTCAGCAACTGTTGCTTGCAAACTGTGGCTAGTAAGTAACCCACCTGTGGTACAATTATGTTTAGATATAACAGGCTAGATATAACAGGTTAGATATAACAGTCTTGTATAGTTGGGGAGTTGGCGAACCCATTCAGGCTTATTTGATGTGATCTAATGTTTTGATCATCTAGTGCGCTGGCCTTTCAAGCATTCAGTCATTTTAATTTAATTGTATTAAGGTTTTACTTAGCCTAGAAACACAGGAGTTGTCTCGTTCACCTATTCAGTTTGTTTACATTCTGTCTCAGTGACTCAAAATATTTTTGGTTATTTGTTTACTGCATCTGTTTGCATTGACCCAGTAAACAGTAAATGTTTCCCGAGGCTACATGTTTTTGGGGGTCTTCACTTCAATTTTAAAGGTTTGAGCGTCAGTTATGCCCAGCAAACGTTCAACGTTGCACACACTTAGTTTTTTGGTCTTGGTTGTAAAGTTGTCTCAGCGTCAACTAGACAATTATTATAATTACTTTTTTTTTGATTGTCTTACTACGATTTCCTTACTTCAAATTAGGTTTTTGGCTGAGAGCCTTTACACATTTGATTTATTTTCTCTCTCAATGCCTGTTATAAGACTGGGAATATAATTATATACATCTACAAGTGGTGCTTTTGTAATTTCATTTGCACAAGGGATTCACTTTTATTTCACTCTCTTTTTGCTGTGTGATCCACAAACAAAACGCGACTATAAAGAGCGGGACTGTGGGTTTAGGTTTAAGACCGTACTCTCACAGACATACTGTGCGAAGAGAACATGTTCTATTTAGGCTTGTACCTTGTTTGGGGAGGTACTGTCTGGGACGGGGGGAGGGGGGCAAGGTTGAATTGTTCAGTTCTAATGTTGTCATTCTGTCTTTTTTGTTGTTGTTTTTCTGTACTTTTTCCAAACATCTACCGCCGTACATTATTACTCTGAGACAAGTTATTCTGGGGTTTTTGGGCACTCATTGCTTTTCCACCCTATGCTCTAATGACAGGGTTGTATAACGGGAATGCCCAGGGGGGCCAAAATAATGCGATCAAGTACATTTCGTGGAACATCAAAGGGGTTAACAACCCTGTGAAGCGTAAGAGGGTGTTGACACATTTAAAGGGTTTGAATGCAAATGTTGCATTTCTACAAGAGACTCACTTGAGGACTGGTGAGCATTTTAGGATGCGTAGGGACTGGGTTGGTCAAGCGTTCCACTAACTTTCATAGTAAATCAAGAGGTGCTGCCATTTTGGTTGATAAAGCTACTCCCTTTGTAGCTTCTGAGGTTATTGCTGATCCTAAGGGACAATACATCATAGTAACCGGTAAACTGTTTTCTACCCCTCTTGTTTTGTCTAGTGTTTATGCTCCCAATTGGGATGACACAAGTTTCATTTCTTCCTTTTTATCTGCTATACCCAATTTAGATTCTCATTTGTTGATTTCAACTGTAAAATGTCCCCAGTTTTTGACAAGTCCTCATGAAGAACTACAGGCCCATCTAAATGTGCCCTACTTATTCATCTTTTCTTCAGAAATATGGTATGTTTGAGGCTTGGCATTTTCTACAACCTACAGATAGACAGTAGTCCTTTTATTCTCATGTTCATCAAACATACTCCCGGATTGATTAGTTATTTTTGGACAAAAAACTTCTGCCAAACCTTCGGCAGTGTACTTACGAGAGTATTGTTATTTCTCACCATTCACCATTAGTGCTTGAGTTAGAGTTTCCCCAGCGACCTCCTATGTGTTATCAATGGCGTCTTAACCCCATTTTACTCTCAGATAAGGAGTTTGTCATTTTCATTTCTTCTGAAATCACCTTATTCCTAGAAACTAATTCAACACCAGGTATGTCCTGCTCTACCATATGGGAGTCTCTCAAAGCATACCTACGTGGCCAAATTATTTCTTATACAGCCAACCAAATAGAGTTCGCTCTCAGCGACTTCGGGACCTGAGTGAATCCATAGCCACTTTGGATGAGAAGTCTGCTCCGTATCCTTCCTCTGATCTGCATAAAGAGCGCCAACTACTCCAATCTGAATTTGATGAGCTTTCTACCAGGCAAGCTGAACAGTTACTCTTGCGAGCTCGGTACAGAGTATATGAACAAGGCGACAAGGCCAGTAAACTCCTTGCACATCAGATCCGTAAATCTGAGGCCTCACGTTTAATCCCACAAATAAGGACCCCGTCTGGTGCCACCACAGTTATACATAGAGAATAATGATCAATTCAAACTATTTTACTCTGCGCTATACACCTCTGAATCCCCTCAAGACCCTTTGCTGATTGATTCCTTCTTTAATTGCTTGAATATGACTTCAATTTATACAGACTTCCATGACTGTCTAGAATGAGAATTTACACCTGAGGAGATTGCAACAGCAGTGTCCGCAATGAAAAGTGGTAAATCACTGGGTCCGGACGGTTTTCCAACCGAATTATACAGGACGTTTTCTGGTCTGCTTTGCCCATTCTTGTCTTGACTATTTGCATTGTGGCTTATTACCTCAAAGCTACCGACTAGTCTTTATCAGGCTTCAATGTCATTACTATTAAAGAAAAACAAAGACCCCCTGGAATGTGGATCCTATCACCCAATCTCTCTTTTAAACTATGATTACAAAATCTTAGCCAAGCTTTTAGCCATCCGTATGGAAGGCTCACTGCACCAAGTAATACACTCTGACCAAACTGGCTTTGTGAGAAATAGGCATTTGTTTTTCAATATTAGGCGCCTTATGAATATACTAAACTCAACAGCGTCGGGGGACCCGGAGGTGGTGGTCTCACTTGATGCGGAAAAAGCTTTTGACCGCGTTGAGTGGGATTACCTAACAGCTGCCCTTTATAGATTTGGCTTTGGCCCCAAATTCATTGCGTGGATAAATATTCTTTATTTTTCCCCCATGGCTTCGGTACAGACTAACAACTTGTCCTCTGACTATTTTCCCTTGCACCGCGGATCCAGACAGGGTTGTCCACTCTCCCCCTTGTTGTTTGCTTTGGCAATCGAGCCTCTCGCCATTGCACTACGCTCTAATGATGCCATTCAAGGAATAATCAGGACGGGCTTAAAGCAGAAAGTCTCGCTATATGCTGACAACCTCCTTTTGTTTATCTCCAACCCTGATACCTCATTGCCACGTGCCTTATCTGTTCTTAAAGAGTTTGGATCAATCTCAAGGTACAAGCTGAATCTAGGCAAGAGTGAGCTTTTTCCTGTAAACAAGGCTGCTTTAAAAAGTGCTCTTTTACAAGTTCTCAGTTTAGGATTGTAAGGGATCAATTAACCTACTTGGGAGTTAAAGTGACAAGGCAATATTCAAATTTGTTTCAGGAAAACCTTGTTGCTCTGGCAGACAGTTTGAAATAATCTTTTACTTTTTGGAATTCGCTACCTCTTTTTCTGATCGGAAGGACTAATGTAATTCAAATGAATGTGTTGCCCAAATTTTTATATTTATTTCAATGTTTACCCATTTTTATTCCAAAATCTTTTTTTAATTCACTGGATCAAACATTCATGCATTTTATTTGGGATGGCAAGGTACCACGGATTGGTAGAAAACATCTACAGAAGCCAAAGTCATTGGGGGGTTTAGCTCTAGCAAATTTTCAGACATACTATTGGGCTGCAAATTTCAGAGCCCTTTTGTACTGGCTGCAGACTGATCCTACTGGCCCTAGACCACTCTGGGTCCAGATGGAGTCTGAATCGTGTAAACCTGCAGCACTTTCTTCTGTGTTGTGCTCGTCTCTCCCAGTGTCCCTAGGCAAAAGGTGTGTCAACCCAATTGTAAAGCAGTCTCTTAAAATGTGGAATCAGTTCCATTTAGCCTTGAGCCTTCGAGGCTTTTCTCTATCAGGCCCAATTAATCAGAACATTTTATTTCCTCCATCTTTGAATGATGGGGCTTTTGGCATCTGGAACTCACTAGGCCTCTCCTCACGAGCCCAATTATTCTTTGATGATACATTTGCCTCTTTTGCTCAGCTACAGGAAAAGTTCAACCTCCCCCAATCCCACTTTTTCCGCTATCTAGGAACTTTGTTAGAGCTACCACACCTGAATTTCCCCATAGGCCTGCGAATACAGCTATAGAGAGCATCTTGGAGCTGAACAAGCTTCCTAGGGGCGCAATTTCAGATGTATATGCAATCATTCATGACTTACAGAACCCTTCTTTGGTGCCTTTAAAGACTCGATGGGAAAAGGATTTGGGGGAGGAACTTGGGGAAGACACCTGGGAATCTGTGCTGCACAGAGTGCATTTGTCCTCTTTTAGCACTAGACACAGCCTCATTCAATTCAAGGTGGTTCACCGTATCTACTGGTCCGGGGCCAAACTTTGAAGAATATTCTCTGATTTTGATCCTACCTGTGTAAGATGTAAAATGGAACCAGTCACACTGTTGCATATGTTCTGGGGTTGTGTTAAACTGTCAGGTTTCTGGGAATTAATATTTAAATGTTTCTCTGATATATATATATATATATATGACACTTTTATAGATCCATCTCAGGTTACAGCCCTTTTTTTTGTTCACGCCTACATAAAATGATGATGATAAATTTTTTTATTTTAAAGCATTGTAAACTTTTTATTTTTGGTCCAGTGGATGGTCGGTCTGTGGCCATGACTGTCTGTGAGTGGTTGCATTTCTCCACCCCTATCCCTTGACTGTTTACAGGAACAATGGTGAGGTGTTTGCTCTGTCTCTGTACTATAGATTGCCCTTTAACCTTTGTAGCCTTCTGCCTGGTGTGTTTAACTTGTCTAAAGTATGATATCTTTAAAGCTTTTTTTATGTATTATTTGTACTTTTTCTAGTTGAGTATATTATTTATATTGCTTTCTGTTGTCTTGTGTGTGTGTGTGTGTAAAACTTAATAAACAGAGTTTTCAACAACAACAAAAAATAATCTCTGTACTTTGCTCCGTTCATCTTTCCCTCGATCCTGACTAGTCTCCCAGGCCCAGCCGTTGAAAAACATCCCCATAGCATGATGCTGTCACCACCATGCTTCACCATAGGGATGGTGCCAGGATTCTTCCAGATGGACATTTGGTATTCAGGCCAAATGGTTAAATCTTGGTTTCATCAGACCAGAGAATCTTGTTTCTTATGGTCAGAGTCTTTAAGTGACTTTTGGCAAACTCTAAGCGGGCTGTCATGTGATTTTTACTGAGGAGTAGCTTCCGTCTGGCCACTCTACCATAAAGGCCTGATTGGTGAAGTGCTGCAGAGATGGGAGAACCTTCCAGAAGGACAACTATCTCGACAAGGGAACTCTGGAGCTCTGTCAGAGTGACCATCGGGTTCTTGGTCTCCCCCGATTTGTTCAGTTTGGCCGGGTGGCCAGCTCTAGGAAGAGTCTTGGTAGTTCCAAACTTCTTCCATTTAAGAATGATGGATGCTACTGTGTTCTTAGGGACCTTCAATGCTGCAGACATTTGTTTTGTACACTCCCCAAAACTGTGCCTCAACACAATTCTGTCTTGGAGCACTATGGACAATTCCTTTGACCTCATTGCTTGGTTTTTGCTCTGACATCCACTGTCAACAGTGGGACTTTGTATAGACAGGTGTGTGCCTTTCCAAATCATGTCCAATCAATAGGTAAAAATTCCATACATTTAATTTTATTTAGACAGAGCTTTTAAATTGTTAAAAGGTGCTACACATAGGATGTTTTAGAATAAATAAATAAATCCTATGTGTAGCACCTTTAAAATAGCCCTACAACACTCACTCAAGTAATCAAATATTAACGTCAGTTTGGATATTTGATTAACCGTGCCCATCCCTAGTCTGTGTGTGTATATAGCGAGACTCACCAGCCGAAGCAGAAGAGAGCAAAGTAGAATCCCAGTAGTGTGGCCACCACATGTCTGACGAAGGGACTGGTCTTACTGGGGTGGAGATACAGACGGAACCAGAAGGCAGTCAACAGGGCAAACAACTGGCACACCACAAAGTTGACCTGGAGCAGAGTAGAGAGAGGGGACGGTGGACGGGGAGGGAAAGAGAAGGGAGGGGAGAGGGAGAGAGAGAGAGGAGGGTGGAGAGTGCAAGAGAATGGAAGGAAATTGAGCATTTAAGGAGCGAAAGAGATGTACATATTGTTATTTTGTGGTGGATGGTGTGTTAACTTTCCGGACCATAATGTAGTTGTGGGCGAGAGATGAGGCCCGCTGATCTTTAGCTGTGAATTTGGGATTCATTTAAAGTCCCTTTAAAGATGATGAGATCAGATATCCAATGCGAGTGTGGGTTCGATTAGATGTGCAGTAACTGACTGTGAAGATAACACATTCACAGAGATGTCTGAACAATGATAAGCAGCACTACCTAGGTCAAAATGACAGCTTCATCATCTAAAATAGAAGAACCTTCTGCTGTTTACGTTACATGACAGCTAAAATAATCTTGCCATGCAACCACACACATACAGCGCCTTCAGAAAGCCATAAGACTGCTAAATGGTCAATTAATGGTTACCCAAACTATCTGCACTGACCCTACGCACACTCACTAGACTATACAGCGCCTTCAGAAAGTATTCACACCACTTGACTTTTTCCACATTTTCTTGTGTTACATGTAGATTTTTTGGTCACTGGCCTACGCACAATACACCATAATGTCAAAGTAGATTTAAGTTTAGAATTTTTTACTAATTCATAAAAAAATGAAAAGCTGAAATGTCTTGAGCCAATAACTTTTCAACCTCTGTTGTGGCAAGACTAAATAAAGTTCAGGAGTAAAAATGTAATTAACAAGTCACATAATACGTTACATATACTCAATCTGTGTGCAATAATAGTGTTCAACATGATTTTTTAAATGTCATCTCTGTACCCCACACATTCAATGATCTAAGTTCCCTCAGTCGAGCAGTGAATTTCAAACACAGATTCAACCAAGGACCAGGGAGGTTTTCCATTTCCTCGCAAAGGGCACCTATTGGTTAATGGGTTAAAAAAAAGCAGACGTGGAATATTCCATTGAGCATGGTGAAGTTATTAATGACACTTTGGATGGTGTATCAATACACCCAGTCACTGCAAAGATACAGGTGTCCTTCCTAACTCAGTTGCCAGAGAGGAAGGAAATCAGGGATTTCACCATAAGGCCAATGGTGACTTTAAAACAATTCCAGAGTTAAATGGCTGTTGTAGGAGAAAATGGAGGATTTTGTTTTGTATTAATACTTTCTGAAGGCACTGTAAACTATGTGCCAATCAAAGGCAGTTGCCTGCTGCATACCTGCCTCCAGAGGCACCTACGGGATTTCTACGGGATTTGAAGGCAGCCTTTTAAGGTACCTTGGGATTGAGACAAGCAAATTTTGACATCCTGCCTTGAAATGCTTGTCAATTGGGACACAGCCATAGCCTGGTTATCCAGACTGAATGACATTACACTTGGTTAGCGCTAGAGGTCGACAGATTAATTGTGAACGGTGAATTAATTGTGATTAATTAGGGCCGATTTCAAGTTTTCATAACAATCAGTAATCTGCGTTTTTGGACACCGATGGCCGATTGCATTGCACTCCACAAGGAGACTGCATGGCAGGCTGACTACCTGTTATGCAAGTGCAGCAAGGAGCCAAGGTAAGGTGCTAGCTAGCATTAAACTTATCGTGTAAAAAACAATCAATCAATCTTAACATAATCACTAGTTAACTACACATGGTTGATGAGATAACTAGTTTATCTAGCTTGTGCTGTGTTGCATATAACCGATGCGGTGCCTGTTAATTTATCATTGCATCACAGGCTACTTCGCAAAACAGGTGATTTAACAAGCGCATTTGCGAAAAAAGCACCGTCTTTGCACCAATGTGTACCTAACCCTAAACATCAATGCCTTTCTTAAAATCAATACACAAGTATATATTTTTAAACCTGCATAATTAGTTAATATCGCCTGCTAACATTAATTTCTTTTAACTAGGGAAATTGTCACTTCTCTTGCATTCTGTGCAAGCAGAGTCAGGGTATATGCAGCAGTTTGGGCAGCCTGGCTCGTTGCGGACTGTGTGAAGACCATTTCTTCCTAACAAAGACCGTAATTAATTTGCCAGAATTGTACATAATTATGATATAACATTGAAGGTTGTGCAATGTAACAGCAATATTTAGACGGATGGATGCCACCCGTTAGATAAAATACAGAATGGTTCCGTATTTCACTGAAAGAATAAACGTTTTGTTTTTAAAATGATAGTTTCCGGATTTGACCATATTTTTGTGTGTTATTATATTATAATTAAGTCTATGATTTGATAGAGTAGTCTGACTGAGCAATGGTGGGCACCAGCAGGCTCATAAGCATTCATTCAAACAGCACTTTACTGCGTTTGCCAGCAGCTCTTCGCTGTGCTTCAAGCATTGCGCTGTTTATGACTTCAAGCCTATCAACTCCTGAGATTAGGCTGGCAATACTAAAGTACCTATTAGAACATCCAATTGTCAAAGGTATATGAAATACAAATGGCATAGAGAGAAATAGTCCTATTATAACTACAACCTAAAACTTCTTGCCTGGGAATATTGAAGACTCATGTTAAAAGGAACTACCAGCTTTCATATGTTCTGAGCAAGGAACTTAAATGTTAGCTTTTTTACATGGCACATATTGCACTTTTACTTTCTTCTCCAACACTTTGTTTTTGCATTATTTAAACCAAATTGAACATGTTTCATTATTTGTTTGAGACTAAACTGATTTTGATGTATTATACTAAGTTAAAATAAGTGTTCATTCAGTATTGTTGTAATTGTCATTATTATAAATATATCTAAAATAAAAATAAATAAAAATCATACTCGGTCGACCTCTAGTTAGCGCAGCTTTCAGTCTGGTTTAACCAGGCTCCCACACACACGCTAAGGATACTAGGTAAAGATGTAGGCCTAAACGACAGAAACCAGGTTCAGATGTGACTTCCATTCTGCATCCCAAATGGAACACTAATCCTTATATAGTGCACTACTTTTAACCAGAGCCCATGGGGCTTTGACCACAACCTATATGGTTCTGGTCAAAAGTAGTGCACTATTAAATTAAAATAGGGTGCCATTAGAGACGCATCCAAAGCAGGGGCCTGGGCGGCAACACCTGGCTACCCAGGATGCCCTGTAACCCAGATAAAACCGGCGTTCCATTAGCTATTGTGCCAAAACGTCATGGCTAATCAAGAGCCCAGTGGAGCCACAGTAACACACTACGAGAGTCTGGACTGGACAGAGCGAAGGGCACACACACACACAATAACCAAAGCAGAGTCCTGAGGCCGGTGTGAGCTGAATACCGATGAGCTGGCAGGGATACAAGAGGGGACACCCGTGCTCTCCCTCACTCTCTCCCCCTCTCTCCCTCCCTCTCAGGATCAAAGGTCACCAGACTGGGAGGTGGTCCAGCTCGGAGTCAGACAGTCCGTCCCCTCTGATCCAGCTCATCATCGCCGCACTGAAAGCCAATCCCCCTCATCTGATCTGCAGCTCTGCTACCCTGTAATGAACGGCACATAGACGGAGGGGTGTCCCAAATGACACTATATCCCTTTATAGCGCACTCCTTTTGACCAGAGCCCATAGGGATTATGGTGCAATTTGGGACGCAGTGGGAGAGGCTAGCACTGGCCCTGGTTTAAGGACAGAACATCCATCTGTCAAACTGCTCTTTTAGGAAATGGTAGAAGCTAGGCATTATGGGGGATTCTTGGCAGCATGTAGTGATTGCAACGCCCCTATGCCCCGGGTGATTCAATCTGCTGCCTCGCAAAGACTAAGAGAGGCCGTGGCATCCATCTGAACTCTAGCATTTACCAAATAAGGTCTGTGCCAAACCAAGGATACGAGTACTCGGATACTAGGACTTAACGCACAGTACAGGTTGGCAAATATACACAAACTGGATGCATGAATATCACAGGCTCATAGCTTGAGTCATGCTTTCCTAAGTTCACATTCTCACCATTCTACCAGGAGTGGGGACAGAAGCACAAAAACAAGCTGTCAAATATACTAAGAGTATTCTATATTAGACTCATGGCTGGAGTCATGGTTATCACCTTCTCAGTGCTCTGCAACTACTTCATCATTCAAACGCTAGCCTAGAAGAGGATCATTTCACACCATCACGTCTCATTTTAGTACAAACCTCTATGGGGCCTAATCAGAGGTTCAATTTCCTATTCATATTATTATTATAATAAAAGATAACAGTTAGTGAGAGAGTTAAGGGTTTTGGGCAAGATGTATGTCATCACAAACAGCACATTGTCCCTTTAGTCTTTCAGTCCATTTTTGACTTCCAATTGTCTGCTTCGGTCTCTGCTCTGGACTCTATGTGCCCCATACTCTGTCCATCTTTATCTCTGTTGATTCGCTCTTCTCTGTCTTGGGGTTTTCTGTGGTGTGGGTGCGGCCGGTTGAAGCACCTCCACAGCGCGTAATATTTGACCACGAACACTGCAGCAGAAGCGAACTCCTTCCTCCGCTACTCTTTTGTCTGAGTGAGGCTACAATACATTGAATTTCACGGGGAAGCTGTGAAGCCAGCTGTAGCAAAATTGTGTTTATCAGTTTGTTATTACAGAATGTAAAGAAATGTTGTGCATGTTAAATATTGAATAATTGTGTTCACAAGTGTTATTAAATGTGTATGTTTACTGCTTTTTACTGAATCATGAATAGCTACAAATATTGAATACACATTCATTCATGTGGCCAGAATATTGTATATACAGTGCATTCAGAAGATACTCAGAGCCCTTGACTTTTTCCACATTTTGTTACATTACAGCCTTATTCTAACATTAACTTTATAGTTTTTCCCCCTCATCAATCTACACACAACACCCCATAATGACAAAGAAAAAACAAAAATGAAATTTACATAACTATTCATACCCTTTACTCAGTACCTTTGGCAGTGATTACAGCATCAAGTCTTCTTGGGTAGGAGGCTACAAGCTTGGCACACCTGTATTTGGAGAGTTTCTCCCATTCTTCTCTGCAAACCCTCAAGCTCTGTCAGGCTGGATGGGGAGCATCGCTGCACAGCTATTTTCAGGTCTCTCCGGAGATGTTAGATCGGGATCAAGTCCAGGCTCTGGCTGGGCCACTCAAGGACATTCAGAGACTTGTCCCGAAGCCACTCCTGCGTTGTCTTGGCTGTGTGCCTAGGGTCGTTGTCCAGTTGGAAGGTGAACCTTCGCTCCAGCAGGTTTTCATCAACGATCGCTCTGTACTTTGCTCCATTCATCTTTACCTCGATCCTGACTAGTCTCCCAGGCCCTGCCGCTGAAAAACATCCCCACAGCATGATGCTGCCACCACCATGCTTCAACGTAGGGATGGTGCCAGGTTTCCTCCAGACGTGACACTTCGCATTCAGGCCAAAGTGTTTAATCTTGGCTTTATCAGAGTAGAGAATCTTGTTTCTCATGGTCTGAGAGTCCTTTAGGTGCCTTTTGGCAAATTCCAAGCAGGCGGTATTGCCTTTTACTAAGGAGCTGCTTCCGTCTGGCCACTCTACCATAAAGGCCTGATTAGTTGAGTACTGCAGAGATGGTTGTCCTTCTGGAAGGTTCTCCCATCTCCACGGAGGAACTCTGGAGCTCTGTCACAGTGACGATCGGATTCTTGGTCACCTCCATGACCAAGACCCTTCTCCACTGATTGCTCAGTTTGGCCGGGCGGCCAGCTCTAAGAAGAGTCTTGGTGGCTCCAAACTTCTTCCATTTAAGAATGATGGAGGCCACTGTGTTGTTGGGGACCTTAAATGCTGCAAAAATGTTTTTGTACCCTTCCCCAGATCTGTGCCTCAATACAATCCTGTCTCGGAGCTCTACGGACAATTCCTTCAACCTCATGGCTTGTTTTTTTCTCTGACATGCACGGTCAACCGTGGGACCTTATATAGACAGGTGTGTGCCTTTCCAAATCATGTCCAATGTAACAAAATGTAGAAAAAGGAAAGGGGTCTGAATACTTATATAAAACGCAACAATTTTATTGAGTTACTGTTCATATAAAGAAAACAGTTCATTGAAATAAATTCATTAGGCCATAATCTATGGATATTTATTTGACTGGGCAGGGGCGCAGCTATGGGTGGTATGGGAGGGCATAGGCACACCCACTTGGGAGCCAGGCCCATGCACTGGGGAGCCAGGCCCAGCCAATCAGAATGAGTCAGCATGTCAATTGCACACTCCCTCAAAACTTGAACTATCTGTGGCAATGACTTATGTGACAAAACTTTTAGAGTGGCCTTTTATTGACCCCAGCACAAGGTGCACCTCTGTAATGATCATGCTGTTTAATCAGTTTCTTGATATGCCACACTTGCCAGTGGATTGATTATCTTAACAAATGAGAAATGCTCACTAACAGGGATGTAAACAAATTTGCACACAACATTTGAGAGAAATAAGCTTTTTATTTATATGGAACATTTCTGGGATATTTTATTTCAGCTCATGAAACCAACACTTTACATGTCACATTTATATTAGTGTTCAATATATATAGGCTAAATGTTATGGCCTAAAATAAATGTGTTCATATGGGCAGAATATTGTATATTAATACGTTGTTATGGTTATATAAAAGGTTGAAGGCTAAAAACAGACTAAACTATCTATTTGTTTTAAATAATGTATTTTTGTTTTATCAAGGTTCTACACCATCTATTAAAATCAACCATTCACTATAAAACATTTAGTTATTAACGTAAGGGGCACTAGGCCTATAACATTTATTTCAAATAACCAAAGAATAGAAAAATGATGAGTAGCCTACATGACATGGCTACATGACAATGCTACATGACATGGCTACATGACAATGCAGCACTAAAAAAATAAGCTAATGAACAAATGTCCAAGAAGGTGCTTAGCGTTCTGGTCTCATAAGGATTTGAGTTATTGAAAGGATGGAAATGATTAAGTGTCACAAAGAAGTCTCCAAGTAGGATAGATGGATTTTGTAGTATTCACAACAGTGGAGGCTGCTGAGGGGAGAACGGCTCATAATAACGTCCGGAACGAAGCAAATGGAATGGCATCAAACACCTGGAAACCATGTTTTTGATGTATTTGAAACCATTCCACTGATTCTGCTCCAGTCATTACCACAAGCCCGTTCTCCCCAATTAAGGTCCCACCAACCTCATGTGATTCACCACTGCAACTTAAAAGTGTAGGCAACGCTCTTCAGGTAAGGCTCCAGCCGTTTAGTCATGGTGTACTTCTAAACCAGTGACTTCAGATCCACAGTCATGGTGTACTTCTAAACCAGTGACTTCAGATCCACAGTCATGGTGTACTTCTAAACCAGTGACTTCAGATCCACAGTCATGGTGTACTTCTAAACCAGTGACTTCAGATCCACAGTCATGGTGTACTTCTAAACCAGTGACTTCAGATCCACAGTCATGGTGTACTTCTAAACCAGTGACTTCAGATCCACAGTCATGGTGTACTTGTAAACCAGTGACTTCAGATCCACAGTCATGGTGTACTTGTAAACCAGTGACTTCAGATCCACAGTCATGGTGTACTTGTAAACCAGTGACTTCAGATCCACAGTCATGGTGTACTTGTAAACCAGTGACTTCAGATCCACAGTCATGGTGTACTTGTAAACCAGTGACTTCAGATCCACAGTCATGGTGTACTTGTAAACCAGTGACTTCAGATCCACAGTCATGGTGTACTTGTAAACCAGTGACTTCAGATCCACAGTCATGGTGTACTTGTAAACCAGTGACTTCAGATCCACAGTCATGGTGTACTTGTAAACCAGTGACTTCAGATCCACAGTCATGGTGTACTTGTAAACCAGTGACTTCAGATCCACAGTCATGGTGTACTTGTAAACCAGTGACTTCAGATCCACAGTCATGGTGTACTTGTAAACCAGTGACTTCAGATCCACAGTCATGGTGTACTTCTAAACCAGTGACTTCAGATCCACAGTCATGGTGTACTTCTAAACCAGTGACTTCAGATCCACAGTCATGGTGTACTTCTAAACCAGTGACTTCAGATCCACAGTCATGGTGTACTTGTAAACCAGTGACTTCAGATCCACAGTCATGGTGTACTTGTAAACCAGTGACTTCAGATCCACAGGTCTTTGCCACGGCGGTGGAACGCCAGTAAGTTGCTGCTCCATTCTCTTGTCACCTCTTTGCCTCAATGAACTTCCAAAATGGTGCAGCGGGCAGCGCCAAGATTAGCGAAAAGGTTTGATGCCAGCCCTCCACTCCGTTGTTGGTCTTCGCCAAGTCTTGCAGGACAGCATCATAACAGTTCCATTATTCTGAAAACTAGATTAGTAAGCATGGTTTTGGCGTTGGGCATGCTGTCATCAATAATTTGAATAAGAATAATAAAGCCATTATTGTGTTAAACAAGACATACCTATGGGAAACTTTGGCTTTCTTCCAATGTGTCTGACATTCTCCCCAACCCATGTTGACTGAAAGTATGTCAGGAGATTCTCCAGTTTATGTTCTGAGCGCTGAAAGAACCAGGTATTCAGCAGTTCGTGGAAGCACTCGACATCAGCCGTTGGGACAAATGCGAGCGCCTCAGTGTCATCGCCAGCCAGGGTTGGGCATCACCAATATTATAGTATTGTGAATATCTCATGCATATATTTTTTTTATTTTTTGGGGGGGGGAATGCAAACAATGGGAGCAATGGGAGGTGAAAATGATTTGAATGTGAGAGTGTCCAGCCAGGTCAGGGCAGCCTTTCACAACATTACAATGTCTGCCTTTCCCCCTATATTTTAAATCTAATACAGTATGTCCATTTAATATGGGAAATCTCTTGTGAATCTCACACTTATCTTTTTTGATTGAAATTGGGAACAAATGGGAAAGAAGGACAAATACTGATTTCAAAACATTGAGACTAAATGAAACGACATAGGCCAAATGGATGTGGTGTTTCCTATATTAAATGGACATACCATTTAGACGTAAAATGTAGGGGGAAAGGCAGACATTTTATATAAACATTGGATTTCTGTGGTCCGGATTACCTAATAATTTTGGTTTTCCGTTTGCAGGCCCACCCATGCGTCTCTCCTCACTCAGAAAGCCTGCTCACTGAGTTCAATACCAAAGCAGATAATTGTGATTTGATTGAATTGATGTGAATAATGATAATGATAGTGAGAAGACATTTAGAAAAGCTATGAATGATAAAGAAAAGCTATGAATGATTTAATGAAGAGGAGCTAACAGAAGCATTATTTGACATTCTTTAATAAAAATACTCAAACGGAAACAGGCAAAACAGCTTCCCCGCCAAATAGGCCTACAAGGAAACTCGATGTATCTCGACAATGTTGAGTGCACAAGGGGGTCTGTGCGCTGCGTAGCACCTTCCACAAAAAGTTTTGCGAGACAAAAAGACACGAGGCCGGTCGTGCCTCTCTAACCAGGCTGGGGAGATAAGCATCAACAGTCTGCATACAGACTTCTGGTCTCTGGACCATGTCACCGGCTGCCATAAAGACCATCACTCAAACCTAATCACAGTGATTTTCATGTGTCCCAAGTGGCACCCTAATCTCTACATAGGGCTTTGGTCAAAAGTAGTGCACTAGATGAAATATGGTGCCATTTAGGACGTACCTACTGTGTTATATTTCTATACGGAGATTTGAAGAGGTCACGTAGCATTTACTTAACAGGAAGCTGACACACAATGCATTACACAAATGACACCCTATTGCCTTTACAGCTTTGACTGAGTAATAACAGGATATAGGGGGTAGGGTGCCATAAGGGCCGCAGGTTGAGAAGCTAAAGCTCTAACCTGCTTCAGTTCCATCCAAAAATCATCCTGCCGTTATCATCATGCAACAGCTCCAGTAAAATGGTGCTAGAATGTGAAACCGCTTGGTCACATTCTAGCCTGCATTTATTTACTAAATCCATTTTATCACATACAAATGCTACAACAACAAAAAAACAGCAAACCATGGACTAAAATAGACACCAAAAAAGTCCATCATTGAAGCAAAACATTTACAGTACACTATTACCCTCAAAAGGATCCTGTGGTACCTCATGCGTAAGCAAACTACCTTTTAGCTTATTCAGGCCTACTGTATATGTGCATCCCTACAGGCTTGATTTAATGACTGTGTTTTGTTTCAATGTAAACAGTGGGCTGCCTGGCTCCAAGCAACTACTGGGTGTGGAGTTTGCATGAGGCATCTGTCCCGACAACTAAAAATGAGAGCAAGACAGCTATTTATAACTAGCATAGGCTTACGTCGCAAACGGCACCCTAATTCCCTATGTAGTACACTACTTTTGGCCAGGGCTCTGATCAAAAGCAGTACACTACAAAGGGAATAGGCTGCTATTTGAGAAGCAGCCATAGAAAGTAGCAGCACTTTTACTGGCTGACGTCGTCCATTAGGCTGATTAATTCCAGAGGAAACGTCAGTGAGTGATGTTTAAGTGACGTTATAATAAACCCAACCGCCTTCCTCTTTCTGATTCCACTGAGTGCGTTTCATACACACGCACGCACACGCACGCGCACGCACGCGCACGCACGCACGCACACGCCATCAGTGCCCAAGCTCAAACTCCTCCTTTGTCTTTCCGATTCCACTGAGAGAGAGAAAATGAGTGTCACAAAGCCCCATGCATAATCCATGCAGACCACAGACAGAATACACTTCACAAGTCGCAGTATTCTCTTCCACTAGAGCCTGGACCTGCCTGTCAAATTATATAGATGACCTCAATGTCTTCTTCATGGGAAATGGAGGACCTCAATATCTTCTTCATGGGATTTCTGATTTCACCTTCCACATACTCCAGCATCAAAATGGCTGTAGTTAGGAAGACGGTCATACTATCTATGTGCATAACACACACTACAGGTCACACTCTAATACTTATTTTAAATCGGATGAGAGATACAGTTGAAGTCTGAAGTTTACATACACTTAGGTTGCATGACAAGTCATTTTTCCAACAATTGTTTACAGACAGATTATTTCACTTAAAATTCACTGTATCAAAATTCCAGTGGGTCAAAAGTCTCCATACACTAAGTTGACTGTGCCTTTAAACAGCTCGAAAAATTCCAGAAAATGTCATGGCTTTAGAAGCTTCTGATAAACTAATTGACATCATTTGAGTCAATTGGAGGTGTACCTGTGGATGTATTCCAAGGCCTACCTTCAAACTCAGTGCCTCTTTGCTTGACATCATTGGAAAATCAAAAGAAATCAGCCAAGACCTCAGAAAAATAAATTGTTGAAGTCTGGGTCATCCTTGGGAGCAATTTCCAAACGCCTGAAGGTACCATGTTCATACAAACAATAGTACGCAGGTATAAACACCATGGGACCACGCAGCCGTCATTCCACTCAGGAAGGAGACGCATTCTGTCTCCTAGAGATGAACGTACTTTGGTGCGAAAAGTGAAAATCAATCCCAGAACAACAGCAAAGGACCGTGTGAAGATGCTGGAGGAAACAGGTACAAAAGTATCTATATCCACAGTAAAACTAGTCCTATATCGACATAACCTGAAATGCCGCTCAGCAAGGTAAAAGCCACTGCTCCAAAACCGACATAAAAAAAGCCAGACTACGGTTTGCAACTGCACATGGGGATAAAGATTGTACTTTTTGGAGAAATGTCCTCTGGTCTGATGAAACAAAAATATAACTGTTTGGCCATAATGACCATCGTTATGTTTGGAGGAAAAAGGGGGAGGCTTGCAAGCCGAAGAACACCACCCCAACCGTGAAGCACGGGGTGGCAGCATCATGTTGTGGAGGTGCTTTGCTGCAGGAGGGACTGGTGCACTTCACAAAATAGATGGCGTAATGAGGAAGGAACATTATGTGGATATATTGAAGCAACATCTCAAGACATCAGTCAGGAAGTTGAAGCTTGGTTGCAAATGAGTCTTCTAAATGGACAATGACCCCAAGCATACTTCCAAAGTTGTGAAAAAATGGCTAAAGGACAACAAAGTCAAGGTATTGGAGTGGCCATCACAAAGCCCTGACCTTAATCCCATAGAAAATTTGTGGGCAGAACTGAAAAAGCGTGTGCGAGCAAGGAGGCCTACAAACCTGACTCAGTTACACCAGCTCTGTCAGGAGGATATGGGCCAAAATTCACCCAACTTATTGTGGGAAGCTTGTGGAAGGCTACCCGAAACGTTTGACCCAAGTTAAACAATTTAAAAAGCAATGCTATCAACCACTAATTGAGTGTATGTAACCTTCTGACCCACTGGGAATGTGATGAAAGAAATAAAATATGAAATAAATAATTCTCTACTATTATTCTGACATTTCACATTCTTAAAATAAAGTGGTGATCCTAACTGACCTAAGACAGGGAATTGTTACTAGGATTAAATGTCAGGAATTGTGAAAAACTGAGTTTAAATGTATTTGGCTAAGGTGTATGTAAACTTCCCACTTCAACTGTAAATAGGTAATGTGGGATATGAAGTCAAGTCAAAAATGTTTGTTTTATGTATCATTGCACATACTGTACAGTAAAGCACTGTACATGGCTCCAACACAGGTGGTTCTATTATACACTATTTATTCTACTGCGTGACCAAGTCTCTACGCCATTTATATTAGTAAATATAGTATATTATTGCTATGCATACTACCTATTCTATTACTTGTTATTTTTGACTTGTCTCTTTTTATTGATATTGTTATTGCTATTGTGCAGTATTCTTGAGGGAGTGTTGTTGAGGGAGTGTTGTTGAGGGGGAGCTGTTGAGGGGGAGCTGTTGAGGGGGAGTATTGTTGAGGGAACACTGTTGAGGGAACACTGTTGAGGGAACACTGTTGAGGGAACACTGTTGAGGGAACACTGTTGAGGGAACACTGTTGAGGGAACACTGTTGAGGGAACACTGTTGAGGGAACACTGTTGAGGGAGTATTGTTGAGGGGGAGCTGTTGAGGGAACAAGCGCACAAGCATTTCTCTGCACCTTTTATACCTGCTGTAAACTGTGTATGTGATTAATACAATTTGATACTTTAGTTCAAGCCCCAGGTCTGTCTCAAACTGTCTCGATATTCCGTTTAAGTGACTGCGATGATGCGATTTCCGTCCTCGCACACAATGTGTCACCACCACACTCTACCACAGCCAGAAGAAACACGAGCACTACATTACAGCACGTAACCCAACCCTCCTTTGACACTCAGCCAGCCACAGTCAGCCAGCCACAGTCAGCCAGCGTCCCAAGTGGCACCCCATCTACTATAAAAAGTGTACTACCTTTGACCAGAGTCCTATGAACCCTGGTCTAAAAGTAGTGCCCTATATAGGGAACAGGATGCAATTTGAGATGCAGGAGGTGTTAAGCACCAGGAAGAGGGGAGCATTACATCAACACTAACACATGTATGACTCCCCCTCAGCAACACATAAACACAGCCTTCCATTCATTCAGTATGGGCAGGTCCTTTAAAAGGAATACTTCAGGATTTTAGCAATGAAGACCTTTATCTACTTCCCCTGAGTCAGCTGAACTCAGATGAACCTGTGATCGGGAGTCCCATAGGGCAGCGCCCAATTGGCCCAACGTCATACTGGTTAGCGAAGGGTTTGGACATCATTGCAAATAAGAATTTGTTCTTAACCGACTTGCCTAGTTAAATTTTTATCAAACGTAAAAATCCCAAAGTATCCCTTCAAGACTACAGCCAAGTGTACTCTACCCTGAAAAGGAGACACATTTCCAACAGCAAGCATTAAAATGAATACAGTAAACAGTTTATATGCACCCTGCTGGCTGGGTCTCGGTCTCTCTCATTAAAAGGGCCCATTATGCTGAGCTGTTGATGCTAGAGGTCGACCGAATGACCAATTAATTAGGGCCGATTTCAAGTTTTCATAACAATTGGAAATCTGTATTTTTGGGCGCCGATTTCCGATTTAAAAAATAATAATTATACCTTTATTTAACTAGGCAAATCAGTTAAGAACACATTCTTATTTTCAATGACGGCCTAGGAATGGTGGGTTAACTGCCTTGTTCAGGGGCAGAACGACAGATTTTCACCGTGTCAGCTCAGGGGATCCAATCTTGCAGCCGTACAGTTAACTAGTCCAACGCTCTAACCATTGCACTCCATGAGGAGCCTGCCTGTTAAGTGAATGCAGTAGTAGCCAAGGTAAATTGCTAGCTAGCATTAAACTTATCTTATAAAAAAACAATCAATCATAATCACTAGTTATAACTACTAATCCAGTTTAGCAGGCAATATTAACCAGGTGAAATTGTGTCATTTCTCTTGCATTCATTGCACGCAGAGTCAGGGTATATGCAACAGTTTGGGCCTGGCTCATTGCGAACTAATTTGCCCGAATTTTACGTAATTATGACATAACATTGAAGGTTATGCAATGTAACAAGAATATTTAGACTTAGGGATGCCACCCGTTAGATAAAATACCGAACGGTTCCGTATTTCACTGAAAGAATAAACGTTTTGTTTTCGAAATGATAGTTTCCGGATTCTACCATATTAATGACCAAAGGCTCGTATTTCCATGTGTTATTATGTTATAATTAAGTCTGATTTGATAGAGCAGTCTGACTGAGCAGCAGCAGGCCCGTAATCATTCATTCAAACAGCACTTTCGTGCATTTTGCCAGCAGCTCTTCACAAGCACAGCGCTGTTTATGACTTCAAGCCTATCAGCCTAATGGCTGGTGTAACCAATGTGAAATGGCTAGCTAGTTAGCTGGGTGTGCGCTAATACCGTTTCAAACGTCACTCACTTTTAGATTTGGAGTAGTTCTTCCCCTTGCGCTTCAAGGGCCGCGGCTTTTGTGGAGCGATGGGTAACGCTGCTTCGAGTGTGGCTGTTGTTGATGTGTTCCTGGTTCGAGCCCAGGAAGGGGCGAGGAGAGGGACTGAAGCTATACTGTTACACTGGCAATACTATAGTGCCTATAAGAACATCCAATAGTCAAAGGTATATGAAATACAAATGGTATTGAGAGAAATAGTCCTATAAATACTATATTAACTACAACCTAAAACGTCTTACCTTGGAATATTGAAGTCTCATGTTAAAAAGGAACCACCAACTTTCATATGTTCTCATGTTCTGAGCAAGGAACCTAAACATGAGCTTTTTTTACATGGCACACATTTCTACATGGCACATACACAGCACATATTGCATATTGGCACATATTACTTTTTTCTCCAACACTTTGTTTTTGCATTATTTAAACCAAATTGAACATGTTTCATTATTTATTTGAGGCTAAATGGATTTTATTGATGTATTATATTAAGTTAAAATAAGTGTTCATCCAGTATTGTTGTAATTATCATTATTACAAATAAATAAAAATCTGCCGATTAAATCGGTACCGGCTTTTTTGGTCCTCCAATAATCGGTATCCGCGTTGAAAAATCATAATCGGTCGACCTCTAGTTGATGCACACAAAGACAAACTAAGAGGGGTGAGAAGCTAGTCAGGGGGAGAATCCCTTCGTTTTTTAAAACCGGGTTTGCTGTTCACTTGCTCTATATAAGATGGAAAGGAGTTCCATGCACTCATGGCACTGTATAATACTGCACGTTTCCTTGAACTTGTTCTGGACCTGGACACTGTGAAAAGACCCCTGGTGGCATGTCTGGTGGGGTAAGTGTATGTGTCACTGCTGTGTGTAAGTTGACTATGCAAACCATTCTATAAAAACAAGAAGTGAAGCAGTCAGTTTTTCCTCAACTCTTAGCCAAGAGAGACTGGTATTAATATTAGCCCTCTGATTACAATGACTTGCCGGTCTGTTCTGGGCCAGCTGCAGCTTAACTAGGTCTTTCTTTGAAGCATTTGACCATATGACTGAACAATAATCAAGCTAAGTTCAAACTAGAGCCTGCAGGACTTGCTTTGTGGAGTGTGGCGTCAAAAAAGCAGAGCATCTCTTTATTACAGACAGACCTCTCCCCATCTTTACAACCATTGAATCTATATGTTTGACAATGACAGTTTACAATCAAAGGTAACATCAAGTCAGTTAGTCTCCTCAGCTTGATCAACAGCCACACCATTACTAGATTCAGCTGAGTCTAGAACTTAGGGAATGATTGTACCAAATACAATGCTCTTAGTTTTAGAGATGTTCAGGACCAGTTTATTACAGGCCACCCATTACAAAACAGACTGCAACTCTTTGTTAAGATCTTCAGTGACTTCTTTAGTTCTTTGGTTGCTGATGTGTATATGGTTGAATCATCAGCATACATGGACAAACATGCTTTGTTTAATGCCAGTGGTAGGTCATTGGTAAAAATAGAAAAGAGTAGGGGGCCTAGAGATCTGCCCTGCGGTACACCAGATTTTACATGTTTGACGTTCGAGAAGCTTCCATTAAAGAAAACCTTCTGAGTTCTATTAGAATCCACGATTTGGCAGAGGTTTGAAAGCCATATCACATACGTTTTCTCAACAACATCAACAAAACGTTATGGTCAATAATATTAAAGGCTCCACTGGAATCTTATTATCAATTTCAGTGCAGTGCATGAGTTCCCTTCTCTATAAGCATTTCCAACAGTTTGCTAAGAACTGGCAGCAAGCTGATAGGTCTGCTGTTTGAACCAGTAAAGATTGCTTTACCACTCTTGGGTAGCGGAATGACTTTGGCTTCCCTCCAGGCCTGAGGACAAATACTTTCTTCTAGGCTCAGATTAAAGACATGACAGATAGATGAAAAGCTATTGAGGATGGTAGCTGACTCTATAGCCAATCCTATGTTGTCAATGCCAGGAAGTTTGTTATTATTGATCAATAACAATACATTTTCCACCTCTCCCACACTAACTTTACAAAATTCAAACTTGCAATGCCTTTCTTTTATTCTTTTATTTTTTTATGCATGAATACAATTGCTCACTGTTTGCTGTGGGCATTTCATGCCTAAGTTTGCCTACTTTGCCAATGAAGTAATCATTCAAATAATTGGCAACATCAAATGGTAGGGATGAATAAAGCCATCTGATTTGATGAAAAATGGAGTTGAATTTGTCCTCCAAAGTATTTTTCCATCATTCTTTATATCATTGATCTTGGCTTCATAATAGTTTCTTCTTTTTTTAAGGTTCAGTCACATAAATTTCTCAATTTGCAGTAAGTTAGCCAGACAGATGTGTAGACAGACTTATTAGCCACTCCTTTGCCCCATCTCTTTCAACCATTCAGTTTTTTAATTTCTCATAAATCCATTGAGACAGTCGGTTTCAATTATCAATCATTGGAATGGAACGATTTCATAAATTCATCAAGTGCAGCGTCTGGATGCTTCTTATTAATCACATCAGACCAACAAATATTTTTAACATCATCCACATAAGAGTCACAGCAAAATATTTAGTATGATCTGTTATATACCATTTTAGCTTTTGCAACTTTGGCTTTCCTGGATATAGCCACTATATTGTGATCACTGCATCCAATGGGTGCAGATACAGCTTTAGAACAAAGCTTCTTCCCCCAAGCCATAAGACTCCTGAACATCTAATCAAATGGCTACCCAGACTATTTGCATCCCCCCCTCTCTTTTACACCGCTTCTACGCTCTGTTGTTATCATCTATGCATAGTCACTTTAATAACTCTACCTACATGTACACTACTGTTCAAAAGTTTGGGGTCACTTAGAAATGTCCTTGTTTTTGAAAGAAAAGCCTTTTTTGTCCGTTAAAATAACATTAAAATGATCAGAAATACAGTGTAGACATTGTTAATGTTGTAAATGAGTATTGTAGCTGGAAATGTCTGATTTTTAATGGAATATCTACATAGGTGTACAGAGGCCCATTATCAGCAACCATCACTCCTATGTTCCAATGGCACGTTGTGTTAGCTAATCCAAGTTTATAATTTTAAAAGGCTAATTGATCATCAGGAAACCTTTTTTCAATTTTGTTAGCACAGCTGAAAACTGCTGTTCTGATTAAAGAAGCAATAAAACTGTCCTTCTTTAGACTAGTTGAGTAACTGGAGCATCAGCATTTGTGGGTTCGATTACAGGCTCAAAATAGCCAGAAACAAATAACTTTCTTCTGAAACGTGTCAGTCTATTCTTGTTCTGAGAAATTAAGGCTATTCCATGTGATAAATTGCCAAGACACTGAATATCTCGTACACCGCTGTGTCCTACTCCCTTCACAGAACAGCACAAACTGTCTAACCAGAATAGAAAGATTGGGAGGCCCCGGTGCACAACTGAGCAAGAGGACAAGTACATTAGTGTGTCTAGTTTGGGAAACAGACGCCTCACAAGTCCTCAACTGGCAGCTTCATTAAATAGTAGCCGCAAAACACCAGTCTCAACGTCAGCAGTGAAGAGGCGACTCTGGGATGCTGGCCTTTAGGCAGCGTTCTCCTGGCATCCGCAAACCCAAATTCGTCAGTTGGACTGCCAGATGGTGAAGCGTGATTCAGCACTCCAGAGAAAGCGTTTTTACTGCTCCAGAGTCCAATGGCGGCAAGCTTTACACCACTCCAGCGGGCACATGGCATTGCGCATGGTGATCTTAGACTTGTGTGCAGCTGCTCGGCCATGGAAACCCATTTCATGAAGCTCCCAACGAAGAGTTATTGTGCTGACGTTGCTTCCAGAGGAAGTTGCAACCAAGAACAGACGATTTTTACATGCTACACGCTTCAACACTCGGCATTCCCGTTCTGTGAGGTTGTGTGGCCTACCACTTCTTGGCTGAGCCATTTTCACTATACAATAACAGCACTTGACGGTGACACATTGAAAGTCACTGAGCTTGCTCTGTGCTCGATTTTATACACCTGTCAGCAACAGGTTTGGCTGAAATAGCCGAATCCACTAATTTGAAGGGGTGTCCACATACTTTTGTATATATAGTGTATATTAATATGGGCTATTTTTAGCCCTTTCCTGGGTGGACATAGGAAAGACATGGACATAATATGGAAAAGAACAAACAAAGTGAGAAAAAAATCCATTCAGCAGTCCATTAATCAGTTGTCCTCAGACTCTATCCTGGTCTGATGTGGAGATTCTGCAATTCTGTCCACAACCATGTTGTTCTGCCTTATTTGTCCCTCAAGATAATCTGAATTCTCAGTCATTGTCATCATGGACTCAGATACAGAACTGATGACTTAGAGATTTCTATCATCTTGCCATTTTCCTGGTAAACTCATTTATTTAACTCGGCAAGTCAGTTAAGAACAAATTCTTATTTACAATGACGGCCAAACCCTCCCCTAACCCAGACGATGCTGGGCCAATTGTGCACCGCCCTATGGGACTCCCGATCACGGCCGGTTGTGATACAGCTCGGGATTGAACCAGGGTCTGTAGTGACGTCTCTACCATTGAAATGCAGTGCCTTAGACCGCTGTGCCACTCTGGAGGCCAAATTGAGCTGACCCTAGGAGAACTGCAAACAGTTCTTCAGGTCCTTGACCTCTCTGGTCAGGTCATCCATTCTTTTAATATACTGAACAAAATAAGCGCATCATGGAACAATTTCAAAGATTTTACTGAGTTACTGTTCATATGAAGAAATTAGTCAATTTAAATTAATAAATTAGGCCCTAATCTATTTTCTTTCACATGACTGGGCAGGGTCACAACTATGGGTGGGCTTGGGAGGGCATATGCCCACCCACTTGGTAGCCAGGCTTCCCCACTAGGGAGCCAAGCCCAGCCAATCATAATGAGTTTTCCCCCACAAAAGGGCTTTAGAAATACTCCTAGCACACCCTCACCCTACCCAGACGATCCCGCACGTGAAGAAGCCAGATGTGAAGGTCCTGGGCTGGTGTGGTTATTTACACGTGGTCTGTGGTTGTGAGGCTGGTGGGACGAACTGACAAATCCTCTAAAACGACATTGAACATTAATTTCTCTGGCAACAGCTCTGGTGGACATTCCTGCAGTCAGCATGCCAATTGCACACTCCCTCAAAACTTGAGACATCTGTGGCATTGTATGACAAAACTGCACCTGTGTAATGATCACACTGTTTAATCAGCTTCTTGATATGTCACACCTGTCAGGTGGAGGGATTGTCTTGGCAAAGAAGAAATGCTCACTAACAGGGATTTAAACAAATTTGTGCACATCATTTGAGAGAAATAAGCTCTTTGTGCATATGGAACATTTCTGGGATCTTCAATTTCAGCTCATGAAACCAACACTTTACATGTTGTGTTTATATTTGTGTTCAATATATATAATCCAAATTCATAATTTCTTTTACACACACACACACACACAGAGACACAGAGACACAGAGACACAGAGACACAGAGACACACACACACAGACACAGACACAGACACAGACACACACACACACACACACACACACACACACACACACACACACACACACACACACACACACACACACACACACACGCTACAGAAATTGGTTCAGTTCTGGCCTAAAATAAATGTGTCCATATGGGCAGAATATTAGAATATCCACTAGATGTCAACAGTCTTCAGAAATTGTTTCAGGCTTGTATTCTGAAAAATGAGGGAGTAAGACCAGTCTGAATGAGTGGACCCTGCCGTGTCACAGAGCTTTTTCATGTGCGCGACCAGAGAGAGTGCCTTTCTTGTTTACCTTTTATATTGACAACGTTATTGTCCGGTTGAAATATTATAGATTATTGAGGCTAAAAACAACCTGAGGATTGAATATAAACTTCATTTGACATGTTTCTATGAAATTTACAGATACAAATTTGGATTTTTTTTGTCTGCCTGTTTGTGACTGCGTTTGAACCTGTGGATTACTGAAGAAGACGCGAACAAAATGGAGGTTTTCGGATATAAAAAGAGACTTTATCGAACAAAAGGAACATTTATTGAATAAATGAATGTCTTCTGAGTGCAAACATATGAAGATCATCAAAGGTAAGTGATTAATTTTATCTATTTCTGACTTGTGTAACTCTTCTACTTGGCTGGTTAGTGTTTGTAATGATTTGTCTGCTGGGCTATGTTCTCAAATAATTGTAAGGTATGCTTTCGCAGTAAAGCATTTTTGAAATCTGACACCGTGGTTGGATTCTCAAGAAGTTCATCTTTAAACCAATATAAAATAGTTATATCTTTTCTGAATTTTTATAATGAGTATTTCTGTATTTGAATTTGGCACTCTGCAATCTCACTGGATGTTGGCCAGGTGGGACGCTAGCATCCCTCATACCCTAGAGAGGTTAATAAACAAATTAGACACATTTGGGCAGTCTTGATACAACATTGTGAACAGAAATACAATGGTTCATTGGATCAGTCTAAAACTTTGCACATACACTGCTGCCATCTAGTGGCCAAAATCTAAATTCCACCTGGGCTGGAATAATACATTATGGCCTTTCTCTTACACTTCAAAGATGGTACAAAAAAAAAACACAAAAAAATATTTGTATTATTATTTACCAGATCTAATGTGTTATATTCTACTACATTCCTTTCACATTTCCACAACTTCAAAGTGTTTCCTTTCAAATGGTACTTAGAAAATGCATATATTGCTTCAGGGCCGGAGCTACAAGCAGTTAGATTTGGGTATGTAATTTGTCAAAAATTGGAAAAAGGGGGCCGATCCACAATAAGTGAATTCAGCGATCATTTGGCAAGACAGGGAGGGAGGGGAGTGAATAAGAAATAATAATGAACATTCCCGATCATACTTCATCCAGCTTGCCTGTTGCTGTCTGGGACACATCAAATAGCTACTGTGTTCTGTTGTGGAGCCCTGGGTTACACCCCAAATGGTGCCTTATTCCCTATATAGTGACTACTTTCGACCAGGAACCATATCGCTCCGGTATAAAGTAGTGCACTATATAAAGAATAGGGTGTCATTTTGGACACAGATGGCCTGGTCTGCTTTGGTCTCTTGACAGCAGGAAGGGGGGAGCCATCAAAGCCCTTATCTCCTTCGTTCTGTTTAGACAGCTTGTGTGCAGCATGGCTCAGGCATACACAATGGCAATGCAAGAGCTAGATGGCGAGGGACAATAGTGTGGAGAGAGTGTAGTGTGTACAGTAGGTTTCCACGTTAAAGAGCTTGTGATTGTATCCATGTACAAGTGTTATATGAGCACTTCAATGCTTTACTATACTGGTTTGGCCACACACACACACACACACACACACACACACACACACACACACACACACATCTCCCTCTCCCTCTCAACATGAAAGACAAAAAGGATAAAACAGGGAAAGAGCTTCATTAAAAGTGCCGGGTATTAAAAACCAACTGAACCAAGTGGCAAACTACTCCCTACATAGTGCACTACTTTTGACTAGGGACCATAGGGATCTGGTCAAAGCTAGGGCACTATATAGGAAATAATAGGTTGCCATTTGGGACTCTGACATTAACACCATGTCAGATGAAAATCCAAAGCTATTCTGGCCTGTGTGGTGGAGCCCATTCCTCCAATCCATTCCTACTGGAGGTTCAACTCTGGTCACCCTGCTGAAGTGGAGAAATGAATGCAGAGACTGGAGAAAAGATGACCTCCTTGATGATAAATCAGGGAAGTCCACTACACAAGCAAATAAAAAGCCAAAAGACAACCTCTTCAAAAGCTGTGCAAAGGGTCATGGGGAGCCACTCAGCTGAATAAACTATCTGCATGGGAATCGACAGTTGGTTTTGTGGCTATTTTCTGGTGAATCATCTTAGTTTTCAGATGTTTTTTTTTTACTAAAGTCATCAACTCTCGCTCGACTCCCTCGCCTATCGTTGAACCTGCATAACCAGTGGGGCCTCTCTGCTGTAAGCTCCTAGGCCCTTTGAGACAGTCCGGGGGCGGCACAGCCTTGGCCCAGTCTCTATCCACAGAGCTGCAGTCTAAACTGTCCTGGCTGGCTGACAGCTTGGGTCGATCCCTGGAAGCCGTTGGAAGTCTCTCAGGTCTGAAGCCTGCATCCCAAATGAAACCTTATTCCTTTAAAAGTGCACAAATTTTTACCAGCACCTATAAAGGGAATAGGGTCCCATTTGGGAAGCATCTCTAAAAAATATTGAGCCCGGGACCCAGCCAGGGATGTTCTTAGGGCAGCTGACAGCAGTATTGTTTGACCAGAGCTAATTGTCTTCCAGACTTTGTTCATGGCGTCTAGGGTGAAATTGCCCCTAGGCGCTCATTATGGATCAGTTTTGCATTTCCAATTAAGGTTAGGATTGTGGAGGAGAAGCTGATCTTAGATCTGTTCCTAGGAGAAAATTCACAACAGAACATTCATCAACGGTGCTGGGAGAAGGCAGTTTGCATCTTTGTAGATGGAGGGAGGTTTCAAAACATGTTGAGGAAATAGTAGTGTTTGAGTAGCTATGTTTGTGTCCAGGTCACATGTCCAATGGAACAGAACAGGGACGACAGCCTGGCTAAAGTAGAAGGATATCAAACTCTTTCTAACACAGGATACTTTCTGTTGATCTAAAAGTGGACTAAACCTAAAAAACTGCTGCAGTTTTAAACTATATAAAAGACAAGAACGGTATAGAATGTCACAGCACCAGACAGTGCATCTAAATTTGAGGACTTTTTAAGATGCAAAACCCTTTCAAATTGATGACTTTTAAGATGAGAAATGAGAAATGAAGGGAGAGAGTCAGAAAGAATGTTATGAGGGATGAGTTAGACCTACTTTAAAAATCCTGCCCTGAATTTATCTACCTCTCATTAATATCTCATGGTGGCCCTACTACCGTGCAGGCAGCACTCTCCTCTGTGCTCCATCCAGACACCCAAGCCATCTTCTTCTTTAATTCATGCTCCCGGATGTTTCCCATTACTGTCTCAGTGTCTAGGCTAAGGTATTACTTCCTGTTGCCCTCTGCAGCCTGATCTAGGATCAGCTCCTCCCTGTCCGTAATAAAATCAGATTCATTAAGATCTAAAAGGCTAAACTGATCCTAAATCAGCACATACGGCTATGAACTCTGGGCTGGGTTCATATACAGCAGTGGGTTGAGGTAAAGCTGGGGAGGATATGTACTGGATGTGAAGGAGAATGTGCCAGCTAGCCAGCAGGACTGATGGACGGTGATGGAGAAAAATAAATCGGATGCTCTGCTTGATAGACCAGGAACTAACTGCCTTTTCTGGGGAGAGAGAGGGGCTGCATTCAAAATTGCACCATATTCCCTATATAGTGCACTACTTTTGACCAGGGCCCATAGGGATCTTGTCAGAAGTAGTGCACTGGATAGGGAATTGGGTACCATTTGGAAAACAATAAGGTATTGAACTGCAGTAATCTCTGATAGATGTTAAAGAACCTTCCAGAACATTTTGGGGTGCACTGGACAGGACAAATGACAAGGGAATGTTATTGTGTAGATAGACATTTTCAAGAAGTTTCAGTTTCCTACTACAATTGGCTGATGTAACCCAACCTGTGCTAAATATTTTTTTAACAGCCTCTAATGGCATATTATATGTGCAGCAATAGATGGCCAAAAAGAAGGTTGAGTACATAAGATTTCAGACATTGTGTGGAAAGCTACTGCCTAAGGTCAGGATAAGGCAGCGTCCGGAGAGGATGACAGAATGGGGAGACCCATACATCACTACACCACCACCCTCCTCTTCTCTGGAACTCTCCCTTCCCTTACAGGATTACGTCTACATCCCAAAAGGCACCCTATTCCCTATATATAGAGCACTGCATTTGACCAGGGCCATAGAGTTCTGGTCAAAAGTAGTGCACTATATAGGGAATAAGGTGCCATTTGGGACGTATAGTAGAACAGAAAAACTGAGGGGAGAAAGTCAAGTTTCACTAGATGATACTGCCTTTCTGTCCATCTTTGACATTCAGATAGAAAATGACTACCTTCCACAAAACAAAGGGCATCACTTTCGCTATTACTTGTCTTTCATTTGCAAACAGTATTGAGGATTGAATGGGTCTCTATCCTGAATCGCAACGTCCATCCAATGGCAAGACAAAGGAGGAGACATTCTGCTGAATGAGGAACTGGTTAAGGCTCATTGAAGCCCGTGATGGAAGGGATCCTTCCTGAAGAAGCCTGTTGCTAGGATACA
Organism: Oncorhynchus tshawytscha; assembly: GCF_018296145.1. Taxonomy (NCBI): domain Eukaryota; kingdom Metazoa; phylum Chordata; class Actinopteri; order Salmoniformes; family Salmonidae; genus Oncorhynchus; species Oncorhynchus tshawytscha. The sequence goes on from NC_056433.1 coordinate 14,948,395, forward strand.
GCCTGCATGCCTTGCCATAGCAAAGAGGAGGTTGATGTGCTGCTGAGCGGAGGCCATGTTTTTACAATCATCGGCCTCATTGAATTGGCTGCAACATGCTATCACTAACTGATTACATAGCCTATAAAAAGTGTCTGCTCGGCCACCATGCAGTCAGCCACATCCACAGTGGCTTTTCATCTTAACAATTACGGCCTTCAAGGACTGCCTCTCTGAAGCAAGAGAACCTCTGTCTCTACTCTCAATTTCTCGTTGCCAGAGGGCAAAACCATCACAACTCTGAAGGCAACAACATCAGGCTCAAAGGCCCACATTAAATCCAAAATAGGATTATTGATAGTTGATTAAAAAAAAAATGTAAACACTTTTATTGACAACATCTCACTTCGGTCTCTACTTTCTCATTAGCAAAAGTACCTTATCCATAGAGCCCTGTTTAAAGACACAGGCTTTAGACTGACTTTGCTCAGACAAGAAAAAACAACGGAGGAATGCAACCCCCCCACTGACAGACAAACTAGGACTGTCCCCTACAACAACAAAAAGTATTGGTCGACCAAGAGTCTATCCTTTTGACCAATTGTTAGGTAAAATCAGATGAATTGTGTATTTTTCCATATACAGTGCATTCGCAAATGATTTAGACCCCTTTACTTTTTTAAAATTAGTTTTTCCCCCACATTGTTACATTACAGCTTTATTCTAAAATGGATTCAATTGTTTTTTTTTACCCTCCTCAATCTACACACAATACCCCATAATTACAAAGCAAAAACACTTTTGTAGAATTCTTTGCAAATGTATAAAAATTACAAAACTGAAATAACACATTTACATACAGTTGCAAGAAAAAGTGTGAACCCTTTGGAATTACCTGGATTTCTACATAAATGTGTAAAATAATGTGATCTGAACTTACTCAAAGTCACAACAATGGACAAACACAGTGTGCTTAAACTAATAACACACAAGTTATTGTATTTGTATTGTCTATATTGAATACTTAATTTAAACATTCACAGTGTAGGTTGGGAAAGTATGTGAACCCCTAGGCTAATGACTTTTTCAAAATCTAATTGAAGTCAGGATTTAGCTAACCTGGAGTCTAATCAATGAGAGGAGATTGGAGATGTTGGTTAGAGCTGCCCTGCAATATAAAAAAACCACTCACAAAATGTGAGTTTGCTATTCACATGAAGAATTGCCTGATATGAACCATGCCTTGAACAAAGATATCTCAGAAGACCTAAGAATTGACATGCATAAAGCTGGAAAGGGTTACAAAAGTATCTCTAAAAGCCTTGATGTTCATCAGTCCACGGTAAGACAAATTGTCTATAAATAGAGAAAGATCAGCACTGTTGCTACTCTCTCTAGGAGTGGCCGTCCTGCAAAGATGACTGCAAGAGCACAGCGCAGAATGCTCAATGAGGTTAAGAAGAATCCCAGAGTATCAGCTAAAGACTTACAGAAATCTCTGGAACATGCTTACATCTCTGTTGATGAGTCTACGATACGTAAAACACTAAACAAGAATGGACATCAAGGAAAAAGCTACTACTGTCCAAAAAAAACATTGATGCAGGTCTGAAGTTCGCAAAAGAGCACCTGGATGTTTCACATCACTGCTGGCAAAATATTCTGTGGACAAATGAAATTCGGGTTGAGTTGTTTGGAAGGAACACACAAAACGAAGTGTGGAGAAAAAAAAAAGGCACAGCACACCAACATCAAAACCTCATCTCAACTGTAAAATATGGTGGAGGGAGCATCATGGTTTGGGGCTGCTTTGCTGCCTCAGGGCCTGGACAGCTTGCTATCTTCGATGGAAAAATGAATTCCCATGTTTATCAGACATTTTGCAGGAGAATGTAAGGCTCTCTCCACCAATTGATGCTCAACAGAAGTTGGGTGACGCAACAGGACAACGACCCAAAACACAGAAGTAAATCAACGGCTTCAATGGATTTCAAGAAGAAAATACGCATTCTGGAGTGGCCCAGTCAGAGTCCTGACCTCAACCCGATTGAGATGCTGTGGAATGACCTCGAGAGCGGTTCACCCCAGGCATCCCGAGAGCATTGCTGAACTGAAACAGTTTTGTAAAGAGGAATGGTCCAAAATTCCTCCTGACCGTTGTGCAGGTCTGATACGCAACTATAGAAAACGTTTGGTTGAGGTTATTGCCACCAAAGGAGGGTCAACCAGTTATTAAGGGTTCAAATACTTTTCCCACCCTGCACTGTGAATGTTTACACAGTGTGTTCAATAAATGACATGAAAACATAGAATTGTTTGTGTGTTTTTAGTTTAAGCGGACTGTGTTTGTCTATTGTTGTGATTTAGATGAAGACCAGAACAAATTGTATGACCAATTTATGCAGAAATCCAGGTAATTCCAAAGGGTTCACATACTTTTTCTTGCACCTAAGTATTCAGACCCTTTACTCAGTACTTTATTAAAGCACCTTTGGCAGCAATTACAGCCTTGAGTCTTCTTGGATATGATGCTACAAGCTTGGCACACCTGTTTTTGGGGAGTTTCTCCCATTCTTCTCTGCAGAACCTCTCAAGCTCTGTCAGGTTGGATGGAGAGCATCTCTGCACAGCTATTTTCAGGTCTCTCCAGAGATGTTCGATCGCGGTCAAGTCCGGGATCCAGCCACTCAGAGACTTGTCCCGAAGCCTCTCCTGCATTGTCTTGGCTGTGTGCTTAGGTTCATTGTCCTGTTGGAAGGTGAACCTTTAACCCAGTCTGAGGTCCTGAGCACTCTTGAGTAGGTTTTCATCAAGGATCTCTCTGTACCTTGCTCCATTCATCTTTCCCTTGATCCTGACTAGTCTCCCTGCCGCTGAAAAACATCCCCACAGCTGCTACCACCAAGCTTCACCATAGGGATGGTGCCAGGTTTCCTGCCAGACATGACACTTGGCATTCAGACCCATGGTATGAGGGTCCTTTAGGTGCCTTTTGGCAAACTCCAAGCGGGCTGTTGTACCTTTTACTGAGTGGCATCCATCTGGCCACTCTACCATAAAGGCCTGATTGGTGGCATGCAGAGATGGTTGTCTTTCTGGATGGTTCTCCCATTTCCACAGAGGAACTCTGGAGCTCTGTCAAAGTGACCATCACCTTTCTAACCAAGGCCCTTTTACCCCGATTGCTCACTTTGGCTGGGCGGCCAGCTCTAGGAAGAGTCTTAGCGCTTCCAAACTTCTTTTATTTTATTTTTACCTTTATTTAACTAGGCAAGTCAGTTAAGAACAAATTCTTATTTTCAATGACGGCCTAGGAAGAGTGGGTTAACTGCCTGTTCAGGGGCAGAACGGCAGATTTGTACCTTGTCAGCTCGGGGGTTTGAACTTGCAACCTCCCGGTTACTAGTCCAACGCTCTAACCACCTGCCGCCCCAAGAATGATGGAGGCCACTGTGTTCTTGGGGACCTACTATGCTGCAAAACATTTTGTCTATGAACAATTCCTTGGACCTCATGGCTTGGTTTTTGCTGTCATGCACTGTCAACAGTGGGACCTTATACTGACAGGTGTGTGCCTTTCCAAATCATTTCCAATCAATTTAATTTACCACAGGTGTACTCCAATCAAGTTGTAGAAACATCTCAAGGATGATCAATAGAAACAGGATGCACCGGAGCTTATTTTCGAGTCTCATAGCAAAGGGTCTGAATACTTGTGCAAATTATGTATTTCTGTTTTTGCTTTATGATTATGGAGTAGTGTGTGTAGATTGAGGATGTTGTTTTTAAATCCATTTCAGAATAAGGCTGTAAAGTAACAAAATGTGTAAAAAGTCTGAATACATTCCAAATGCACTGTATTGACACACCCTGTGTTTTAATAAAATCAACTAACTATACTGAACTTGTCTGATGCTTTAAGCACACTGTTTGATGAAATAATTTAAGACACAAATGACTCAAGAGGGAACCTGAGCTCAAGATAACCTGTTCCCGACCATCCTCCTGGTGCTGTTCGCCTTCACAGATTCTGCCATTGCCCTTCTGAAGTTGCCGGTAATAGGCTACACCAGAGGTCGTCAACCTTTTCCATTTGGAGTGCCAATTTATCTTACCATTTCTACCAATCTGCGTGCCAGTTATGATTTTCATATTAGAAAGAACTGTCCCACAAATATGTGTATCTCAAAATACTTGTCTGTGACGAATCTATATTCTATCTAAATGAAAACTATACAAATCTAAAAGTAACTTATTGCCAACTATGTAAAAATAGCCTACATAAAGCCAACAAATAAAAACAACGCAGCCTGCAGGTAGAAAATATCCTGAAAAAAATATATATCTTATCAACACATAGGCTATGCATAGCCTATCTGAAACAAACTTGAAACATTGTATCAACTATCAACTGGGTCGGCAGAAACTCTTGCTAGCAAACTTGCAACATTGTATAAAATATTCTGGGCCCTCAGAGTTTCCTGAGCCAGTGAGCACTGGACAGACATAGCTGTAGGCTATTTAGGCAATGGATAAGAAGTAATCAGCTATTTTATGGCGTTTCTACCCGGATCAGAGCATTACAATTTCTCCTTTCATGCCGAGTGGTTATTGAAAGGGAGAGAGCTGAAAATATTGTTCAAATACTTTGAGGAACTTCTGTCATTCTCAATTGATTCTAAGACCATATTTTGTTTACTTGCTATTTTAGGTGAAGCAAGACAGATTTGAGAAGCTCCACAGCTCATTAGTGGTGGTGAGTTAAGACAATCAGAAATACTAAATCAGACATCCCGAAATGGGCACATTTATAGGTATACATTTGCGATCAGGCCAGGTAGACTAATCCTACATGTGTAATCAGGTGCACGTCCTTACTCAACATCAAAAGGAGCATTTTAGACAAAAGACAATGAATAAATTGACAAAACTCGTAAAATGGGATGAAATAAACCGAAACTTGTTTCTCAAAAGTGTAGCACAGGTTGTGAGTTCTGTAAACAACGTGTCCACTCCGACCACGAGAGCGGTCAACCACTGTGAAAATAATAAATCATTTTATATTGAATGCATTAACAGAATTTACCCTCACCAAACAAACATTTCAGATGAGAAATTATGGGAATTAACAGTAAATGTAGGCTACTACTGGTGATACATGTAATGGGGAATTGATAGACACAGCAAATCATGCACACAATGAAGTTATGAAACAATGAATAAGCACAAAATGGCAGGAAAGAGCGCATTCTGGAGAGAGACGTGCCTTGTGCATCTGAGCCACACTCCCCTTCTTCTTGGACCGTGGCACCCCGTTGCCTCCTCAATGGATGAGTCCACTGAGACAGGCACAAACCAGACAGATCCTGCTCGACTAAAAAATATCTTGGTTGACCAAGAGCCTATCGACCAATCAATCGACCAGTCAACTAAATGGGGTCAGCCCTAAGACACACATGCTCACACACACACGCCAAACACACTCACCTCTGTAGTCTCTGCCACTCAGAAAGGGTCACCTTTTACTTCAGTGGCAGATTGCACTTTTCACCGTTCTTCACTTTCCCTGTTTTCACGTACTCTATTTCCCAGGTTTCGTTCCAGAGACCCTGCCCCTGGCCAAAGACATCAGATCCAGCCTGCCCCTACACCCTACAGGCTGCAGTCACAGAAACCCCAGTCCACATGAGAGGGTGCGTCTCACTCCCAATAATGTCTCCTGTGCACTTGTTTGCTACTCCCACAAATCTAAAAGCATTGGAGATCTGCTAGGAATAAATAACAAAAATGTGGCTAGTCAGTCTAGTCCAAGTCTGTGTCCCAAATGGCACCCTATTATAAAGATCTAATTGAACTGTACTGTATATAAGAACATAAATATGTATATGAAGTGAGTAAAAAGTATTTTTGTTGTTCTTGTTAATTACTGCTCTGTAATTTGTCATGTATTTGTATGTTTTAGGTGGACCCCAGGAAGAGTAGCTGCTGCATGTGCAGTAGCTAAAAGGGAATCCTAATAAACTAAACCCTATTCCCTACATAGTGCACTACCTGGTTAAAAGTAGTGCACTCTATTAGGTAATATGGGTGCCATTTGGAACATTGCCCAAGCCAGTGTTCTTAACCCATTAATCCCCATTGGCCCAGTGCAGCACAACATCTTCCCTGTGTGCCATCAACATCTCTATTACCCAGCAGCCAACAGTTGCACTCAGATGATTCAATCTCCCATGAACACTAAGTGCACTCTTAGTGCCATACATTAGTCTTAGACACTCAATTATTTATCTCAAGCGTAGGAGACCACTATTCACTGCTCAATGTACATACACACTCATCATAAACCCTTCTTCCATAGCTAAAGACAGGCATACACTTACGGAAAGTAATAGGGATCTGTCGAGAAATCACAATGACTACTGCCATTTCCAGAGATGAGGCCTGTCATCTATAGAAGAAGAAGAATTTATTGTCCATTTTATTTTCATATTACACCGACACAACCACCTGAGAAACATAGGCACGCGCACACACACACCAAGGGTCTGGAAGACAGGGTCAGCCGCTGTTTAGGAGTCAAGTGCCTTGCTCAAGGGCAAAATGGCAGCAGATGGCAAACACAGAGCCTTGTTTCTAATGAGCTCCAGTAGATAAGTTACAGCCCACATCCAGAGAAAAGGGGAAATGATGCAATAATACAGTGGCCTACTACACCAGGGAGAGTGGACGTGAATAATAATACCAATGCATCTGTATAACTACTTCACATAGAATAGGTATAGTAGAGCTCTATGTGTGTGACCCAAATGGCCCTCTACTCCGTATAGTGCCATTTGAGACATAGCCACAGAGAACGAGTCACTCCTGAACGACGGTGTCCTCCTCATAAAGCTACCCACCCAGGCAGAGGAGGGTAGTAATACCACTACTGCCATGAGCTACAGTCAGTCCTTGTTACTCTCTTTAACAATCCTGATGGTTATACTAGGGTAGTCTCTCACCCCCGGCTGTGGCCCAATTGACACACTATTCCCCATGCAGTGCACTACTTTTGGTAAGAGCCAAATAAAAATGTATTTGTCACATACACAGTTGACAGTAGGTATAAAAGGTGCTAGCTCCCTCAACATTGCAGTACAATATCCATATCAAAAATAAAAGGTCAAATAAGTCATTAGAAGGAGGAGGTAGTAGTATTAAAATGACTATGTAAACAATAGGATGCAGAGCATACAGTGGGGCAAAAAAGTATTTAGTAAGCCACCAATTGTGCAAGTTCTCCCACTTAAAAAGATGAGAGAGGCCTGTAATTTTCATCATAGGTACACTTCAACTATGACAGACAAAATGAGAGAAAAAAATCCAGAAAAATCACATTGTAGGATTTTTTATGAATTTATTTGCAAATTATGGTGGAAAATAAGTATTTGGTCACCTACAAACAAGCAAGATTTCTGGCTCTCACAGACCTGTAACTTCTTCTTTAAGAGGCTCCTCTGTCCTCCACTCGTTACCTGTATTAATGGCACCTGTTTGAACTTGTTATCAGTATAAAAGACACCTGTCCACAACCTCAAACAGTCACACTCCAAACTCCACTATGGCCAAGACCAAAGAGCTGTCAAAGGACACCAGAAACAAAATTATAGACCTGCACCAGGCTGGGAAGACTGAATCTGCAATAGGTAAGCAGCTTGGTTTGAAGAAATCAACTGTGGGAGCAATTATTAGGAAATGGAAGACATACAAGACCACTGATAATCTCCCTCGGTCTGGGGCTCCACGCAAGATCTCATCCCGTGGGATCAAAATGATCACAAGAACGGTGAGCAAAAATCCCAGAACCACACGGGGGGACCTAGTGAATGACCTGCAGAGAACTGGGACCTAAGTAACAAAGCCTACCATCAGTAACACACTACACCACCAGGCACTCAAATCCTGCTTAAGCCAGTACATGTCCAGGCCCGTCTGAAGTTTGCTAGAGAGCATTTGGATGATCCAGAAGAAGATTGGGAGAATGTCATATGGTCAGATCAAACCAAAATATAACTTTTTGGTAAAAACTCAACTCGTCGTGTTTGGAGGACAAAGAATGCTGAGTTGCATCCAAAGAACACCATACCTACTGTGAAGCATGGGGGTGGAAACATCATGCTTTGGGGTTGTTTTTCTGCAAAGGGACCAGGACGACTGATCCGTGTAAAGGAAAGAATGAATGGGGCCATGTATTGTGAGATTTTGAGTGAAAACCTCCTTCCATCAGCAAGGGCATTGAAGATGAAACGTGGCTGGGTCTTTCAGCATGACAATGATCCCAAACACACCGCCCGGGCAACGAAGGAGTGGCTTCGTAAGAAGCATTTCAAGGTCCTGGAGTGGCCTAGCCAGTCTCCAGATCTCAACCCCATAGAAAATCTTTGGAGGGAGTTGAAAGTCCATGTTGCCGAGCAACAGCCCCAAAACATCACTGCTCTAGAGGAGATCTGCATGGAGGAATGGGCCAAAATACCAGCAACAGTATGTGAAAACCTTGTCAAACATTTTCTGTAAGTCTTCACCTCTGTCATGGCCAACAAAGGGTATAACAAAGTATTGACATGAACTTTTGTTATTGACCAAATACTTATTTTCCACCATAATTTGCAAATAGATTAATTTAAAATCCTACAATGTGATTTTCTGGATTTTTTCCCCTCATTTTGTCTGTCATAGTTGAAGTGTACCTATGATGAAAATTACAGGCCTCTCTCCTATTTTTAAGTGGGAGAACTTCCACAATTGGTGGCTGACTAAATACTTTTTTGCCCCACTGTGTGTGTGTGTGTGTGTGTGGTTGTATATTTGTGTGTAAGGGTTGGATGTGTGCAAAAAATCTAAGGTGCAGATCGTCTCGGAGGTGCAGGTCTGAGCAGCTAGAAAGCTAGGGTAAGCTGTTCAGCTGTCTGATGGCCTGGTGGTAGAAGCTGTCTCGGCGCCTGATGGTCGCAGACCCGATGCTCCGAAACCTTTTGCCAGATGGTAACAAAGTGAATAGTCCGTGACTCGGTTGACTTAAGTTCTTGACGATTTTCCAGGGATTCTTCAGACCCCATCTGACATAAATGTCTTGGAGGACAGGGAGCTTGCCCCCTGCAGTTGAAGTTGGGGCAGTTGCCAGCTATATAACTTCTTGAGGATCTGAGGGCCCATGCCAAATTACTTCAGTCACCTGATGTTGAAGAGGCGCTGTTGCGCCTTAATCTTATAGACACAAAAAGATCCCACCTTGTCTAGCGTATTGTTTTGTCAAAAATTTGGAAATAAATGTTCTGTTTCCATCAGGCCTGTCATGACATTTATCCGACACACACTTTACTCGCATAAAAAGGTTGGATGGAAACCTGGTTAGTGATACTGAATGGATGGAGTTCAGGAACTACAGAAACTGGGGAAATTCCAGTCTTGTTGCAGTATCCTCTCTGGCCCTCTTCCAGGAAGACATCGAGTTTGTGTCCCAAATGGCACCCTATTTTCTATTTAGTGCACTACTTTTGAACATGGCACACATGGCTATGGTCAAAAGTAGTGCATTATATAGGGAATAGGGTGCCATTTATGATTCAACATCTGACACAGAGGGAAGGAAGTGGTTTTGTAGGTAGAACAGCACAGCAGCTGAGCAAGCTACCAGCCAAGTAGAATCAGTGAGCAGACTAAATGCCTATGTAGGCCTGCCACACAGACAGAACCAGTGGTGAAATGTACAGTATTTAAGTAAAAATACTTTAAAGCACTACTTAAATAGTTTTTGTGGGTATATTTTTGTGGGTAACTTTTACTTCACTACATTCCTGAAGAAAACAAATGTACTTTTTACTCCATACATTTTCCTTGACATCCAAAAGTACATTTTGAATGCTTAGCAGGACAGGAAACTGGTTGAATTCACACACTTATCAAGAGAACATCCTGGTCATCCCTACTGCCTATGATCTGGCGGACTCACTAAACACAAATGCTTCATTTGTAAATTATGTCTGAGTGTTGGGGCCTGCCCCTGGCTATCCATACATTTAAAAAATACATGAAAATCTGGTTTGCCTAATATAAGGAATTTGAATATCATCACCATAGTTTTACTTTTCAAATGTAAGTATATTTGAGCAATTACATTACCTTGTGATACTTATATTATTAGATATATTATAGATATTTAAAACACAAATACTTTTAGACTCCAGTAGTATTTTACTGGGTGACTTTCACTTTAACTTGAGTCATTTTCTATTATGGTATCTTTACTTTTACTCAAGTATGACAACTGGGTACTTTTTCCACCACTGGACAGAACACACTGTATATAACACACAGAACACACTGTATATAACACACAGAACACACTGTATATAACACACAGAACACACTGTATATAACACAGAACATACTGTATATAACACACTGTATATAACACACAGAACACAGTAGGCAAAGAAAAATCATGAACGTTATCAAACTGAAGCTGATTTATAAAAACTAGTACTCAGATTATGTTGATTATTCAAATTCATGGTTACCATAGTGCCCCATCAATCCATAAGCAATGTGGCAGGTTTTGAACTACCTTTAGAAAAATGATCCAGTGCCATGTAATAAATCCTAAGTATTTATAGTCACTCTCTATATCGGTTCTGGTAGGCACAAAAAACAACCTCTTAACCACAGGGATAGACTGTCTGGAATTGGATAGACTTCCTGTAACATCTATAATATCTACTTTCCTCCCTCTCTTTGTGAGTGAAAATGCTGAGTAATAATATAGGGTTAATGGCTGTCTCTAAACCACTTTCTACATCAAAGAGATTCTCAACCCCAAGAGGTTTGTTAAATGAATTAGCTCCTCCACATAAAGTACTTTCTTCTCAAAGCAGAAGCATGCTGTTCTATACAACCTCACGGTTTCATTTTTAGTTTCATTTTTCAAAAAATGGAAGAAGAACGTTCCAGAGTAAACGGGAGATTCCCATTTCAGCTTAATGTAGCTGGGGCCTATATGTCCAAAGAAAACATACTGTCTGTGCATTAAATAGCATAGGCTAAAGCTGAATCACCAACAGAATGATGTTTTACAATAAATTAGCTCATCAATCTCATAAAAGGTGCCCTAAAAACAAAGACCTGTGGAGCCAGGAATACACACTTACACCTTTTATGGACCAGTGCTGAACCTGCAGGAGAGGCATTATGGACACGCCTGGTGCACAAATAAATATATGACGTACAGTACCAATCAAAAGTTTGGACACAGAGTTTATTATTTTTACTATTTTCTACATTGTAGAATAATAGTGAATACATCAAAACTATGAAATAATACATATGGAATCATGTAGTAACCAAAAAAAAAATGAAAATAGATTTTAGATTCTTCAAAGTAGCCACACTTTGCCTTGACAGCTTTGCACACTCTTGGTATTCTCTCAACCAGGTCATCTGATGAAACACTCCATCAGCCATTATACAGCCTGGAGGTGTGTTGGTTTATTGCCCTGTCGAAAAACAAATGATAGTCCCACTAAGCACAAACCAGATGTGATGGCGTATCTCTGCAGAATGCGGTTGTAGCTATGCTGGGTAAGTGTGCCTTGAATTCAAAATAAATCACAGACAGTGTCACCAGCAAAGCACCCCCACACCATCACCCCTCCTCCTCCATGCTTCACGGTGGGAACCACACATGCGGAGATCATCTGTTCACCTACTCTGCGTCTCACAAAGACATGGCGGTTGGAATCAAAAATGATTGGACTCATCAGACCAAAGGACAGATTTCCACCGGTCTAATGTCCATTGCACATGTTTCTTGGCCCAAGCAAGTCTCTTCTTCTTCTTGTTGTCCTTTAGTAGTTGTTTCTCTGCAGCAATTCAACCATGAAACCCTGATTCACACAGTCTCCTCTGAACAGTTGATGTCAAATCAAAAATCGAATCAAATTTATTTGTCACATACACATGGTTAGCAGATGTTAATCCGAGTGTAGTGAAATGCTTGTGCTTATAGTTCCGACAATGCAGTAATAACCAACGAGTAATCTAACCTAACAATTCCAAAACTACTACCTTATACACACAAGTGTAAAGGGAAAAAGAATATGTACATAAAGGTATATGAATGAGTGATGGTACAGAACGGCATAGGCAAGATGCAGTAGATGATATAGAGTACAGTATATACATGTACATATGAGATGAATAATGTAGGGTATGTAAACATTATATTAAGTAGTATTGTTTAAAGTGGCTAGTGATATATTTTACATGAATTTCCATCAATTCCCATTATTAAAGTGGCTGGAGTTGAGTCAATGTGTTGGCAGCAGCCACTCAATGTTAGTGGTGGCTGTTTAACAGTCTGATGGCCTTGAGATAGAAGCTGTTTTTCAGTCTCTCGGCCCCTGCTTTGATGCACCTTTACTGACCTCGCCTTCTGGATGATAGCGGGGTGAACAGGCAGTGGCTCGGGTGGTTGTTGTCCTTGATGATCTTTATGGCCTTCCTGTGACATCGGGTGGTGTAGGTGTTCTGGAGGGCAAGTAGTTTGCCCCCGGTGATGCGTTGTGCAGACCTCACTACCCTCTGGAGAGCCTTACGGTTGTGGGCGGAGCAGTTGCCGTTCCAGGCGGTGATACAGCCTGACAGGATGCTCTCGATTGTGCATCTGTAGAAGTTTGCGAGTGCTTTTGGTGACAAGCCAAATTTCTTCAGCCTCCTGAGGTTGAAGAGGCGCTGCTACGCCTTCTTCACGATGCTGTCTGTGTGGGTGGACCAATTCAGTTTGTCCGTGATGTGTACGCCGAGGAACTTAAAACTTACTACCCTCTCCACTACTGTCCCATCGATATGGATAGGGGGGTGCTCCCTCTGCTGTTTCCTGAAGTCCACAATCATCTCCTTTGTTTTGTTGACGTTGAGTGTGAGGTTTTTTCCTGACATCACACTCCGAGGGCCCTCACCTCCTCCCTGTAGGCCGTCTCGTCGTTGTTGGTAATCAAGCCTACCACTGTAGTGTCGTCCGCAAACTTGATGATTGAGTTGGAGGCGTGCATGGCCACGCAGTCGTGGGTGAACAGGGAGTACAGGAGAGGGCTCAGAACGCACCCTTGTGGGGCCCCAGTGTTGAGGATCAGCAGGGTGGAGATGTTGTTACCTACCCTCACCACCTGGGGGCGGCCCGTCAGGAAGTCCAGTACCCAGTTGCACAGGGCGGGGTCGAGACCCAGGGTCTCGAGCTTGATGACGAGTTGAGGGTACTATGGTGTTAAATGCTGGTCATCGATGAACAGCATTCTCACATAGGTATTCCTCTTGTCCAGATGGGTTAGGGCAGTGTGCAGTGTGGTTGAGATTGAGTCGTCTGTGGACCTATTTGGGCGGTAAGCAAATTGGAGTGGGTCTAGGGTGTCAGGTAGGTTGAGATGTGTCTGTTACTTGAACTCTGTGAAGCATTTATTTGGGTTGCAATTGCTGAGGCTGGTAACTAATGAACTTATCCTCTGCAGCAGAGGTAACTCTGGGCCTTCCTTTCCTGCGGCGGTCCTCATGAGAGCCAGTTTCATCATAGAGCTTGATGGTTTTTGCAACTGCACTTGAAGTAACTTTCAAAGTTTATGAAATTTTCCGGATTGACTGACCTTCATGACTTAAAGTAATGATGGACTGTCATTTCTCTTTACTTATTTGAGCTGTTCTTGCTATAATATGGATTTAGTCTTTTACCAAATAGGGCTATCTTCTGTATACCACCCCTACCTTGTCACAACACAACTGAATGGCTCAAAAGCATTAAGGAAAGAAATTCCACAAATTAACAAGGCACACCTGTTAATTAAAATGCATTCCAGGTGACTGCCTCATGAAGCTGGTTGAGAGAATGCCAAGAGTGGCAAAGGGTGGCTACTTTGAAGAATCTCAAATATAAAATATTTTGATTTGTTTAACACTTTTTTGGTTACTACATGACTCCGTGTGTGTTATTTCATAGTTTTGATGTATTCAATATTATTCTACAATGTAGAAAATAGTAAAAATAAAGAAAACCCCTGAAATGAGTACGTGTCCAAACTTTTGACTGGTAGTGTATGTCGCGCAACTGAGTTGAGTGGAGACAAATGGATTCAGTTCAGTTAGTCATCCCGATGAGTCCTTCTCACATAGATAGTTTATGCTGGCTAGCTGGCAAAAAACAGGAGCATGGCGCTAGTTATAACTTGTAAAAACAAAGTGATGTTTATTTCGTTGGACACCAGGTGTGTTCGTGAAGCCTCTCAGTCATCCCACTTCTATACCGTCAGCCAGCCATCAGCCATAATAAACCCAGAGGATCATGGTCCCTGTAGTCATTGAGACAGCTCCCCTAAAGAGATACCCTGTGAGGCCCTAGTGTCCTATACACTCCTATATAATCTCCATCCCCAACGGCACCCTATTCCCTACGTAGGGACCTACAGGCCTAATTTGTTGCACTAAATAGGGTGCCATTTGTGACACAACCAGATCCATCTGCTCCCAACCCTGCAGAGAGAGGAACACCCAGTCCCATGGTCCCATGTAAACTAACCTCAGCCAAACCCTCAATGGAAGCAACAAATTAGCTGACTCTGGTATTCACTCACCAAACTCATAGGCCTACAACACATTTTGAATGTTTTAATGGGAGTTAGTAGAATGTCAGCATTATTAACTCCATGTTTTTCATTCAGTTGGTTACATCTCCATAGTTAACAGCACACACTGGTTGTGTTCCAAATGACACTATTCCCTATTTAGTGCACCACTTTGGACCAGGGCCCATATACATGGAATAGGGTTTTGGTGAAAAGTAGTGCACTATATCGGGAATAGGGTCCCATTTGGGATGCAGGCACTGCCAGATAACCGTACTCTACTCCCTGGGCATTCCTCCTCATTGAGCCCCCAGTGTGTTGGGCAGCAAACTCAGGCCAAAACTCTTGATTGGGAAGACCACCATTTATGTCTTGGCACAAAGGATTATCTCTCACGCATTCGCACACATGCACACGCACACTCAGCTAATGCAATATGCCTGAGGTCCTCTGCTTGCTAAAATATTCCCAGCAAAAGTTTGACAGCAACGCTTGTGACACATTTCACATTCAGGATGTGTCACTGCATGTGTGAAAGTATCGGCAACCAAGTTGGCCTAAAGTACCACAGTCAACTTCCATAGAGAAAGCAGAGCCATTAAACCACAGCTTTGGAGCCATATGTATGAAGTGTCTTAGAATGCTGATCAGTTTAGTCTTTTAGATCACAATTAATAAGATTAAATAGACACGGAGGGACCTGATCCTAGATGAGCACTCCTACTCTGAGACGCTAGACACATAAAGCCCCTGAACACCAAAGGCTGCCTAGCTGGTGCCATTAAAGTTAAAGCAACAATGTAACGTATTCTCTTTCAGTGATCGTAATAGGTTACGATCACTGGGGTTAGGCAGGAATGTGTGTGTTAATCCCAAATGGCACCCTATTACCTATATAACGCACTTCTTCCATAGGGCTCTGGTAAAAAAGTATTTCCCTGTGTACAGGGAAGAGAGTGCCATTTGGGACGCAGACTGTGTTTTTTGGTATGGCAGGCCCGAGTGTTATTATCCCTTTAATATTATTAAGTCTTCTGCCCCTGGTCGGGGTTTGCATAGTAAGAGCTAGGAGGCCTATAACTTAGAGCTGCAGATACCCTTTTCCCCCTGGACAAATCCCTTACACTAAATCAGCTTACAATGACTGTGTGGCTGTATGGCCACGCAGAAACCACACTGTGGGCTCTGGTCAAAGTAGTGCACTATAAAGGGAATAGGCAGCCATTTGGGACACACTCTGTGTTTCTTTTCAACGTAGAAGTCTGAAATGAATCCTGCTCAGACCACCTAGACCACAGGAAGATCCCTGGAGCCGCTCCTTTTTTGGTTCCTTCTCGTTTCTAGAAAGTCGTTTCCACAGTAACATCACTTGAGGGTGTCGTCAAAACACCATACTGTTACTAGGGGGAACATAACTACTACTATAGCTACTCTCTGATGGATTGTACCGCAGCCCCTGACTGACTTCCTGACTCTCACAGTGCTGTGGAATTTCTAAGGCAAATATCATTTCCTACATCTCAAAGTCAAAGAGAATTTTAGTCACAACAGTATTTTGGGGCTATGTCATCCTGGAATGTAGCAATGGTGCTAGGCTACAACAACTGATAGGGCCTGATGCATCTTTGCATTCAGTTGTGAAGTGGTGAACCACAGATCTGTAGCCTGTAGCTTAGGCTCAGTATCTATGGAAGAGGGAGTAATGTTACATGATCAGCTGTAGACCAGGGCTCATATTAATGCCTAGAGAACCTGATTACTTATTTGTTTATTAACAACTTGTGTCATCAGAGCTTTCTGTATAGTAGCTCCATTTAACCACAGATCTGTAGCCTGTAGCTTGGGCTCAGTATCTATGGAAGAGGGAGTAATGTTATATGATCATCTGTAGACCAGGGCTCATATTAATTCCTAGAGAACCTGATTACTTATTTGTTTATTAACAACTTGTGTCATCAGAGCTTTCTGTAGAGTAGCAGCTCCATTTAAATACTATGAAAGTATAATTAGGCAAGGGGGTGTGGTATATGGCCAATATACCGTGGCTAAGGGCTGTTCTTATGCCTAGATAAAGCCCTTAGCCGTGGATATTGGCCATATACCACAAACCCTAGAGGTGCCTTAGTGTTATTATAAACTGGTTACCAACGTAATTAGATCAGTAAAAATCTATGTTGTCATACCCGTGGTTTACGGCCTGATATACCACGGTTGTCAGCCAATCAGCATTCAGGGCTCAAACCACCCAGTTTATAATGTTAAGTAACCAAGCCGAGCTGTACTAGACTGGCCTGGTTACGCTTCCAACAGTTTCTGAAACTGTGCTGGAAAGGACAATGTGGATAGAAAATACCCAAGCCACTACAGTATTATCCGAGTCTAACCTTTAGCATGAAACTGGCAAGAGAAAACACCAATGGAAATATCTATAGAGCTCGCTCAGTGAAGTCGCCAAACAAACACACCTGTTACCTCTAGAGGAGTATTAAGAGGAATTGAAGTTTGTTCAGACGACTCACTGTTGTGGTCACGTTCCCTTCATGAATACTGTCGGAGATGTTCTGGGATAATTTACAGCACGCTACAGTACATTTGGTCTCTTGTTTTGGCTAAATAGGAAAAAACAGGAGTTCTACAGTACAACCTCTTGAGTTGTGCCGAAATGGCACCCTACTCTCTTTATAGTGTTGACTGACGACTCATCCTGAATTTCATTCTGCTGCTCTATCAATTGATACATTAATTCTGAAACTGCCATCATAGAAGTAGTTTGTGTAACTTCAAAATTATTTGCGTTGCAAATGTATTTTATTTTTTTAAATCAGCAATTGGATCGCCTCTAACCAATCAGAGTATCAAAATGGATAATGTTGTTGGTTTCTGGGACCAATCAGAACGGTCAGAATGTGTTTGCATTCTAGAAATCGTCAGGGAAGGAGTCAAATCCAGACTCATCGTGGAGAAGAAACAACAGTTGGCCGGAGCGATGTGGATGGGTAGCCAGGCAATTTATAGTGCACTACTTTTGACCAAGTTTGGACAAAGCAGCATTACAGCATTTAACTTTAGGTTGTCGCATTAGATAAATATATGAATGTGCCACATTACATAAATGAGCATGGATTCAAACTTGGTTGGTTATGAATGTGAATAGATTAGTGGGAAATGATCAGAGACTTTTCCATTGAAAATTTTCAGATGCAAATCTTGTATACAGTAGATTGTAAGAGTGGGTGCTGCAGATTTAATATTTGCATGGGATGGGCTTCACATGTAAAGTAAATCTGCTGTGGTCGGGTAGGCTATGTAATCCGAGTGTTCTTCGACGTCTTCTAATGATAAGTGAGACTATAGCATTTACATATACAGGTCACCTGAATGGGCCTATGTGAAAACCATTGCAAGGAATAGACGATGGTAATAACTGAAAGCATGCTTAATGATAAATTCAGATTGATTTGGCACTGGCAGCAAAACACATAGGCCTATTATTCTACAGCTGTGATTAGGCTACTTGAAAATGTGTCATTTATTTTGTGCGTAAAATAAAACTGGTTACATTACAGCCCGATCAGTAAGAGGCCAATGTCAACTGTAAATCCAAATCTAGGGTTATTGTAGTCTAGACAAGCCAAATATCCTGAACACAGACATCTGCGGCACATTTGTTCAAATAAGAGACTATTTAAAAGTATGGCTGATGATTAATTGTCGACTAAACGTGACATTTTTGTGACATTTAAAGGGGGGCTTTAATTTAATTCAATCATTGCAAGATGTGCGCTTATGCCAATGTGGCATCAACGTGTTGAACGATTGTATCAAACCAATCCAAATTCATGATTTCCTATGAGGGAAAAATGGCAATACCAATACCGTTGTTTGATAGTGAGGAATCAAAGACAATTGGCTACACAATGTTGTTTTTGCTGCGATATTGGACATGCGACGAATGATAGAAATACAACAAAAAAAAGCGTAAGTAGAAGTAGCAAGAATTAACCTATTTACCTGGTCGAGAGGAAGATTGATGATTTCGCTTATGGGTTGCAGCAAACTGGATCCAGTGCACGCCGGGGACACGGTTTCAGTAGCCATGATTCAGAACGTTGAGAGAGTCCTCTGCTCTTCTTCCCCTCTGACAGTGAATCCTAGATTCGCCCCGACTCTGATCCCACATCCACCGCTGTAGCTGCTGCTGTTTGCTGCTGGCCACTACTGGCTGTCGGTTGCGCTACAGCACGGTCTAGGCGCAAATACTTCCCAAATCAACCATAATTTGGGCGGGGAAGGATTCGACTCATTCCCGTTCTACGCAAGGGTTTGCGAAAATATCAGCACCAATCCAATGTAAAGGCTAGACAAAATAGGCCCAAGTGCCACTGAATTAAAATAAGAAAAGGCCTAAATTGTTATTTTATTCTCTGTTTCCAGTTGAAATAGGCTTTTTACACATGTTATTTTCATTTTTCCTGTAATCTAATATATATTTTTCTTTATAAATAGCGGACCAGAAATATTATATTAAACTCAGGTGCGCCGTGCTCGTTGCGCAGATGCTCGGCTACATACCTCGCGCACAGTTTACTGAACACAAAATAAGATGCTGCGCTGCCGTCTTCTCTTCTCGTCCCCTAAGGGAAACACTTATTATTCACCCCAATGCTGCAGGTGGCGGAACAGAAATATCGGAAACGACACTATTTCATAAAATCATACAAGGAAGACGATAAATCCCGCCTTCCTTTGCTTTTTTAACATTTTCATTGGCTGACGTTCATCACATAATGTCAACTTCCGGCTTTGAAAAGCATATTTTCTTGTCCAAGAAACGTGCATTTGAGATAAACAAACAAACGTGATATTTAATTTAGCTACAAAACGTTCGAATGTAGCTGGTGGTCGTCACATACATTTGGCTATGGTGAAATGCGAGGTTCTGGGGTATCCTAATCGAAGCGACAATAATAAATGAGCGTTTCCGAATCGACCTAAGAGGTTTTGACATTTTCCTAAGGACCAGACTCGAATAGAAATGTGCCTTGCTGCCCTGCGAAAGACGGAAAAGTAGGATTCAACGGAGGAGCACATCATATGTGAAAAACACTTTCTGACAGACCACATACCGCCACTTGGAATAAGCGATGATGCCATTCCTATCATGCCACCATACCTCGACGGACCACTAAATCTGATCAGCCCGTGGGCGAGGAGGAATTCGTGGATGAAGATGTTGCAACGGCTAAGCACGGGAGGATACGCCCATGATTACTTTGATTGATAGCTTTCTTATCGCAATGATTGTAGTCGTTGTTTTTAGTAATCCCTGTCTACATATATTTTATTCACAGAATGTTGATGTTGAAGAAGAATATGATGAGCCAGCCCGAGACAGAACCATCTGCATCTATGTAAGGTAATAGCTCTCTAGCCTTTATGAAATATAATAAGCATTCTTCCTTTTGTGTTTTCAACTACAGGTACTTGCATTCTACACTTCTGAGCATCTCTCTTGGTGTTTGAAAATAACGAGGCCTTTTTAATAAATCGCATAAGTTGCATGGACTCATTGTGTTCAGTAGTAGTGGTTAACATGATTTTGGAATGACTACCCAACTCTGTACCCCACACATACAGACAATTGTAAGGTCCCTCAATCGAGTAGTGAATTTCAAACACAGATTAAACCACAAAGACCAGGGAGGTTTTTCAATGCCTCACAAAAAAGGGCACTGATTGGTAGATGTGTAAAAACACAAAATAGCAGACGCTGAATATTTCTTTGATCATGATAGTTATTAATTAGGCTATGGATGGTGTATAAATACACCCAGTCACTACAAAGATACAGGCGTCTTTCCAAACCCAGTTACCGGAGAAGGAGGAAACGGCTCAGGGATTTCACTATGAGGCCAATGGTGATTTTAAAACAGTTAGAGTTTATTGGTTGTGATATGAGAGAACTGAGAATGGATCAACAACATTGTAGTTACTCCACAATACTAACCTAAATGACAGAATGAAAAGAAGGATGCCTGTACATGATAAAAAAATATTCAAAAACATACAACCTGTTTGCAACAAGGCACTTAAGTGGTTGTTGTTGGGTTTTTTTTTATCCCTCTTCAGTCTAGGTCCTGTGAACTGGTTGAAAGCACCAAGACAAAGACAAGACAAGGTATGCGTGATCATCATTACTGAAAATCTATTATTATTCCAAATCGACCTGGCGTTGAATGACCCTTTGACACTTCCTTGCCTTGTACAATTCCTGCATCCAGGGCCGCCTCCAGGCATAAGTGACATAAGTGGTTGTTTAGGGCCCCAGGCCGCTAAGCAACCGCTTTCAAACTGGTCAAAATTTCTTGCCACCACATGGAGAATGGGTAGAATTGTAGGAGATTAGCTGTAAAACTGTTAAAAAAAAAACATTGCTGTGCCCTATGGCAAAATGAGTAGAATTGCATGAAATTTGTCATAAAATTGCAAAAATGTCTCTTCTCCCCATGGCAAAATGTTCAGAATTGCAGGAAATTCACTTAAATGTATTGTTTTTCTCTCCGCCATCAAGAGACAGGGCCACTAAAATGTTTTGTAGTGGGGGTGGGGACAACAACATCTCGCTTAGGGCCCCCAAAAGGCTGCCTGCATTGCTAATGGCATCCTATGCCCTATTTAGTGCACTACTTTTGACCAGGGCCCATAGGGCTCTGGTCAAAAGAAGTGAACTACACTGAGTGTACAAAACACTTGGTAGTACAAGAGTAGTTTATTTTCATATCCAGATATTATAACTGCCATTAAATCCATAAAACACAGTGGTTTACTTTTATAATCAAGATACAGTGAATGGCTATTAGCTAACTAAAGTACTAGAATATACACAGTGTTCAAAACATGCTCTTTCCATGACATAGACTGACCAGGTGAATCTAGGTGAAAGCTATGATCACTTATTGATGTCTCTTGTTAAATCCACTTCAATCAGTGTAGATGAAGGGGAGGAGACAGGTTAGAGAAGGATTTTTAAGCCTTCAGACAATTGAGACATGGATTGTGTATGTGTGTCATTGAGGGTCAATGGCAAAACAAAAGATTGAAGTGCCTTTGAACGGGGTACAGTTTCCCGTCTGTATCAAAATGGTCCACCACTCAAAGGACATCCAGCCAGCTTGACACAACTGTGGGAAGCATTGGAGTCAACATGGGCCACCATCCCTTGGAATGCTTTCTACACACAGGCCGTCATTGTGAATAAGAATTTGTTCTTTACTGACCTGCCTAGTTAAATACATGGAAATATATAATAATAATGTCTAAATATCTTGCATTACCCATCTCATATGTATATACAGTATCCTATATTATTCTACTGTATCTTGTTCTATGCATGGTAGCAAGGGGTTTGTCTGTATTCTATAACTGAGTGTGGTATCATCCTCTCCCTCCCCAGAGGTCCGTGTCCAGTCACCAGTTTTGTGGGGCCGAAGCAGAGGTTTTAGCGGGAGCTGCAGAACCTGAAGACGGTGGAGGAAAGTCTGGATGAGCTCATCAAGACCTGTGCACAGCAGCTCTTTGACATGATGGACAGCCTAGACAACAGAGAATATCCTTTTAGAACATAAACACTGTAAAAAACTGTTGGTCACTAAATCCGTCTAGAAGGACCATGTAAAAGTGGTCGGCTGTGAATGCCCTCGCCCGTCTGAGCGGTCGGCTGTGAATGACCTCGCACGTCGGAGCGTCGGCTGTGAATGCCCTCGCCCGTCTGAGCGGTCGGCTGTGAATGACCTCGCACGTCGGAGCGTCGGCTGTGAATGCACTCCCCCATCTGAGCAGTCGGCTATGAATGCCCTCCCCCATCTGAGCAGTCGGCTATGAATGCCCTCCCCCATCTGAGCAGTCGGCTATGAATGCCCTCGCCCAATGCCCTCCCCATCTGAGCAGTCTGAATGCCCTCCCCCGTCTGAGCAGTCGGCTGAATGCCCTCCCCCGTCTGAGCAGTCGGCTATGAATGCCCTCCCCCATCTGAGCAGTCGGCTATGAATGCCCTCCCCGTCTGAGCAGTCGGCTATGAATGCCCTCCCCCGTCTGAGCAGTCGGCTATGAATGCCCTCCCCGCCTGAGCAGTCGGCTATGAATGCCCTCACCCGTCTGAGCAGTCTGAATGCCCTCCCCGTCTGAGCAGTCGGCTATGAATGCCCTCCCCCGTCCCGGCTATGAATGCCCTCACCCGTCTGAGCAGTCGGCTATGAATGCCCTCCCCCGTCTGAGCAGTCGGCTATGAATGCCCTCCCCCGTCTGAGCAGTCGGCTATGAATGCCCTCACCCGCTACACAGTGCATTCGGAAAGTATTCAGAACCCTTCCCTTTTTCCACATTTTGTTACGTTACAGCCTTATTCTAAAATAGATTTTTTTAAATGGTTCCTCATCAATCTGCACACAATACCCAATAATGACAAAGCGAAAACATTTGCAAATGTATTAAAAATAAAAACAGAAATACCTTATTTACATAAGTATTCAGACCCTTTGTTATGTGACTCTAAATTGAGCTCAGGTGCATCCTGTTTCCATTGATCCTCCTTGAGATGTTTCTACAACTTGATTGGCGTCCACCTGTGATTAATTAAAACTGATTGGTCATGATTTGGAAAGGCACACACCTGTCTTTATAGTTGACAGTGCATGTCAGAGCAAAAACCAAGACATGAGGTCAAAGGAATTGTCCATAGAGCTCCGAGACAGGATTGTGTCGAGGCACCGATCTTGGGAAGGGTACCAAAACATGTCTGCAGCATTGAAGGTCCCCAAGAATACAGTGGCCTCCATCATTCTTAAATGGAGGATGTTTGGAACCACCGAGACTCTTCCTAGAGCTGGTCGCCCATCCAAACTAAGCAATCTGGGGAGAAGGGTCTTGATCAAGGAGGTGACCAAGAACCCGATGGTCACTCTGTGGAGATGGGAGAACCTTCCAGAAGGACAGCTATCTCTGCAGCACTCCACCAATCAGGCATTTGTGGTAGAGTGGCCAGACGGAAGCCACTCCTCAGTAAAAGGCACATGACAGCCTGCTTGAAGTTTGCCAAAAGACACCTGAAGGACTCTCATAACATGAGAAACAAAATGCTCTGGTCTGATGAAACCAAGATTGAACTATTTGGCCTGAATGCCAAGCGTCACGTCTGGACGCATGGTGGTGGCAGCATCATGCTATGGGGATTGTTTTCAACGGCAGGGACTGGGAGACTAGTCAGGATTGAGGGAAAGATGAACAGAGCAAACTACAGAGAGATCCTTGATGAAACCTGCTCCGGAGCGCTCAGGACCTCAGATTGGGGTGAAGGTTCACCTTCTAACAGGACAACGACCGTAAGCACACAGCTAAGACAATGCAGGAGTGGCTTCGGGACAAGTCTTTGAATATCCTTGAGTGGCCCAGCCAGAGCCGGACTTGAACCTGATTGAACATCTCTGCAGAGACCTGAAAATAGCTGTGCAGCTATGCTCCCCATCCAACCTGACAGAGCTTGAGAGGATCTACAGAGAAGAATGGGAGAAACTCCCCAAATACAGGTGTGCCAAGCTTGTAGCGTCATACAAAAGAAGACTTGAGGCTGTAATCGCTGCCAAAGATGCTTCAACTGAGTAAAGGGTCTGAAGACTTATGTAAATGTGAGTGGAAGTTAGGTAGAGAGGAGAGGAGCAGGACATCCTTTTTTCAAACACTAGCACCACCTTTTACATGGTACAAACACTGGTATTTTAAGAAGCTAACAACACTGAGAATAGTAGATAAGGAGACACAACCCAAAATTAGCAAAATGCAGACTGATAATAAAATACCGTCAAAAAAATAAGAAAGTCACTCTTAGATTTACACTGTGAATTAACCAACATTTTGGGACACAATGTTAGGATTATGGCCGTTACGATTGCGCTGCGGAAACAGTCACCAGTCCTAAAGTACAAACAATTTGTGTCCTGCTGTTGTATCCTCTTTAATTGCCTCTGCACATTTGTATTCGTGACCCAGACATCAGTGGTGTATCAAGGTGTTCCAGGAGCAGACGGTCGTTGCCATTAAGGCCCTGGAGAAGACCAAGCTGGAGCTGCCCACACCCAAGGAGGTACAGTAAGGAGGGCCAAACATAAACCTGCTTTAAAGACCTGGGTCGTGTTCATTAGGGAACACAGTAGCAAAATGTGGTGCAATGAAAACTGGCGTTTCTTATTATACAAGCTAATATAGTACGTTTCCGTTTCCACGGTTTTCTTCCGTTTCGTGCCTAATGAACACAACACCACTCTGTGGCTGTATATGCATGCTTATTCATTCATGACACACTGATACAAACTTAACATTTGCAGAATCTGTACAATTCTAAACCACTGAGTCTGATGTTGATTGGCTGAATGAATCACTTTATTGAATTGTTTCCATTTTAGAATGGCATCTAGATCCACCTGAAGGGAGGCAGGGGACCAATCAAAGTGTTGACCTGTGAGCTGGGCGGGCCTCAGTGTGACACACAGGGAAGTAGAAGGACCAGACTTTCTAGTTTTGGAGGAGAGATCATGCTTCTGCACACAGGTAACAGCTGTGCTTTTCAATCAGTCAAATTCATCAATTGTTAAGCTTTATTAGGTGCCCTAGATATTAATTTACCTATATGTAAAGTACATTACTTCCTTCCTTGAGAAATCCTACTCTGTAAGAAAGGGATATTATGCCATGATTGGATTGGAACATTGAATGTGCTCCCCAATATGTTCACCAGAGGGAGCTGTTAACTATAAAATAGGTTTGTGAGATGCTGTATCAAATGAGGTCAGTTACTTCACAAAAGAAAGGTATAAACATTGATGTTTTGGTGTAGTCCAAATCAACTGTTAATTTCTCTCCTGTAGGG
Organism: Oncorhynchus tshawytscha; assembly: GCF_018296145.1. Classification (NCBI taxonomy): domain Eukaryota; kingdom Metazoa; phylum Chordata; class Actinopteri; order Salmoniformes; family Salmonidae; genus Oncorhynchus; species Oncorhynchus tshawytscha. Next base: position 14,973,934 of record NC_056433.1, read on the forward strand.
ACCTCTGCATCACGGAATGCTGTACAGAGTGGATAGTCTGGCGTCACACTGTCCTCATTGGACGTTTTTGTCTCACTGTTCGGACTGACAGATTCCACATTCTGCCATTGTAATTTTAGGAAGAGACCGTTTTTGTCCATTTTTGTAATAATTTCTCTGTGTAGAATCCCAAGGATTACAGCAAAGTTAAGGAATGGATTGTAAAAAGAACACGTAGGTTATTAAATTGCACGCTTTATTTTTATACATATTTAGTTTTGAGTTAACAGGGGAAAGGGCCTCAGATCCACAAAGTCCCTTCCACCAGGTGGCTGATGAGATATGTTGGCACGACTACCGTATTGCATCTCCATCCCAAAGCCCTTGCTTGGAAGTGTACTTCGCCAGATTGCCAAGGTGGCAAGACACGGTAGTGATGACACCATAGGCCTTGTTCATCTCTGCACCAGACAGGATGCTCTTGCCAGCATACTTGGGGTCCAACATGTACGCTGCAGCGTGTATGGGCGTCAGGCAGAAGTCTTCATGATTGCAATACAGTCTGCTTTCTCTATGATTTGCTTGACCTTCACTTGAACTCTGCAACCAGAAAATGAGTAGATGTTTGGTTGGAGGGGTGTATGCTGGGCGAAGAACATTCAGAAATCTCGTCCAATAGACATTGCCTGTGAGCATCAGAGGTGAACCAGTTGCATTCACAGCTTGAGCAAGACATTCATCATCAAAAACTTCTGATTCCAAGAGGACCATGAGCTGTTGCTATCGATAAGGTGTCTGATTCATCATTTTCACCTTGAATATAAGTAGAGGGACTTTTCTCAGAGGTTGCTTGTTGTGAGCGCTGAGGGAACTTTATGCACTTGGCCAGATGATTCTGCATCTTTGTTGCATTCATCACATATGATTTGGCACAGTATTTGCAAATGTACACAGCCTATCCTTCTACATTATCTGCAGTGAAATCTCTCCACACATCAGATAGTGCCTGTGACATTTTCCTGTAAAGATTAGAAAAAAAATGAGTAAAAAAAGAAACAAATACAATGTACAGATAAATAGTTAAGCAGTTGGATTAAACAACTCATTTGTAAGGTAAGTGTTTTAAAATTAAACATGTATGGAAACAGATGAATTAACACTCCTCAGTTATCAGGCTCAAGCAAGCTAAAAACCCACATGGTAGCAAGAACTAACTAGCAGAAATTGTTAAGTTAGAAATTATTTAAACACACTTTGCTGTAGGCTACTAGAAGGCATGTAGTCCTTGGCTCAGACAGTGGTAGTAGTGTGGGCTCAATAGCATCTCATTAGTGTACAGCTGATTCTCAAGATCTTTCACATGTGATGGAAGATTGCACTATGCTTGCAGAGGGTTGCAATGCCATTAAATTGGGGATAGTTTAACCAAAATATGCCACAAAACCTAGAATTGTCTTATGTGTATCCTACAAAAAAAGGTTCACTGTTATAAGCAAACTTTTTATGAATTTAAGCAAAATTCCCCAAATTCCCATGGAAACTTCTGGAAATTTCCCAGAATGTTTGCGACCCTTTGCAATTCTAATTGTGCAGCCCCCTCAGTACCCCCAGTTCCCACGGAACTGTGGATTTGATTGTCTAAAGCAGGATCATCATGTAAACTACTGGATTGGAACATAATGTGTATATGTTCTTTGTTTTTTTTAAATAATCTGACCATGTTTTACATTTTCTTTCGAAAGTTTTACTTTTGTTTTGTCTTTCCAATGTTAACAGTCTGTTATTACTAAAGAATAGAACACTTCAAATGTATCCTCATATGAATAAACGTGTGTGTATACTTTTTATATATAGTACCAGTCAAAAGTTTGGACACCTACTCATTCAATGGTTTTTATTTATTTGGACTATTTTCTACATTGTAGAATAATAGTGAAGACGTCAAAACTATAACACACAAAAAAAGTGTCAAATCAAATATATTTTAGATTCTTCAAAGGAGTCACCCTTTGCCTTGATGACAGCTTTGCACACTCTTGGACATTCTCTCAACCACATTCATGATGAATATTTTTCCTACAGTCTTGAAGGAGTTCCCACATATAGGTGTCTGGTTAGACTGTAAACTCTCCTTCCAGACCCATATCAAACATCTCCAATCCAAAGTTAAATCTAGAATTGGCTTCCTATTTCGCAACAAAGCATCCTTCACTCATGCTGCCAAACATACCCTTGTAAAACTGACCATCCTACCAGTCCTCGACTTTGGCGATGTCATTTACAAAATAACCTCCAATACCCTACTCAACAAATTGGATGCAGTCTATCACAGTGCAATCCGTTTTATCACCAAAGCCCCATATACTACCCACCATTGCGACCTGTACGCTCTCGTTGGCTGGCCCTCGCTTCATACTCGTCGCCAAACCCACTGGCTCCATGTCATCTACAAGACCCTGCTAGGTAAAGTCCCCCTTATCTCAGCTCGCTGGTCACCATAGCATCTCCCACCTGTAGCACACGCTCCAGCAGGTATATCTCTCTAGTCACCCCCAAAACCAATTCTTTCTTTGGCCGCCTCTCCTTCCAGTTCTCTGCTGCCAATGACTGGAACGAACTACAAAAATCTCTGAAACTGGAAACACTTATCTCCCTCACTAGCTTTAAGCACCAACTGTCAGAGCAGCTCACAGATTACTGCACCTGTACATAGCCCACCTATAATTTAGCCCAAACAACTACCTCTTTCCCAACTGTATTTAATTTTTATTTATTTATTTATTTTGCTCCTTTGCACCCCATTATTTTTATTTCTACTTTGCACATTCTTCCATTGCAAAACTACCATTCCAGTGTTTTACTTGCTATATTGTATTTACTTTGCCACCATGGCCTTTTTTGCCTTTACCTCCCTTCTCACCTCATTTGCTCACATTGTATATAGACTTGTTTATACTGTATTATTGACTGTATGTTTGTTTTACTCCATGTCTAACTCTGTGTCGTTGTATCTGTCGAACTGCTTTGCTTTATCTTGGCCAGGTCGCAATTGTAAATGAGAACTTGTTCTCAACTTGCCTACCTGGTTAAATAAAGGTAAAATAAAATATAAAATATGCTGAGCACTTGTTGGCTGCTTTTTGGTCCAACTCATCCAAAACCATCTCAATTGGGTTGTGGTCAGGTGATTGTAGAGGCCAGGTTGTCTGATGCAGCGCCACCACTCTCCTTCTTGGTCAAAAATTCTTGGTCCTTCTTACACAATCTTTGCAGCAATTCAACCGTAAAGGCCTGATTCACGCAGTCCTCTCTGAACAGTTGATGCTGAGATGTGTCTGTTACTTGAACACTGTGCAGCATTTATTTGGGCTGCAATCTGAGGTGCAATAAACTCTAATGGACTTATCCTCTGCAGCAGAGGTAACTCTGGGTCTTACTTTCCTGTGGCGGTCCTCATGAGAGCCAGTTTCATCATAGCACTTGATGGTTTTTGCAACTGCACTTGAAGAAACTTTCAATATGTCATTTTCCGCATTGACTGACCTTCATGTCTTAGAGTAATGATCGACTGTCGCTTCTCTGCTTATTTGAGCTGTTCTTGCCATAATATGGACTTGATCTTTTACCAAATAAGGCTATCTTCTGTATACCACCCCTACCTTGTCACAACACAACAGATGGGTTCAAACGTATTAAGAAGGAAAGAAATTACACAAATTAACTTTTAACAAGGCAGGCTTGTTAATTGAAATGCATTCCAGGTGACTACCTCTTGAAACTGGTTGAGAGAATGCAAAGCCTGTGCAATGCTGTCATCAAGGCAAAGGGTGGCTATTTTGAACAATCTCAAATATAAAATATATTTTGATTTGTTTAAAACTTTTTTTGGTGACTACATGATTCCATATGTGCTACTTCATAGTTTTGATGTATTCTACAATGTACAAAAACCCTGGAATGAGTTGGTGTGTCCTAACTTTTGACTGATACTGTATATCTTAACCCCTTTTATATATATATATATATCCATCTGCAACATCTTGACCATATACCTATTTACGAGGTACACCATTTTGGAAAGTTATTTATAACTATTCATTCATAAATAGAGTTCCTATGGCGCACACCTGTTGCCGGAGCCACCTTATCTTCAACTTTTGTCGTAGCTGTCATTGCTAGTGAGTGTTGAACGCCAACTGAGCAAAGGTAAATCCATCTCTGCTCCTTTTCGCCCAAACATGCCCATTCACGCGTTCGTCCCGCCCCTTTCTATGTTCAGGTTGACGCTCCACTTTATGCGCTCAGTCACAGGTTGTTGTGTAAACTGGAGCTGGTGGGATAGATCCGGATAGACCACAGGGAGAAAGGGATTTCACATTTTTTTCCCGTGGGCAAACTGTAGTATTGGAGTATTTTTTTCTTCGCGGTGGATACAAGGATAACCCACAAATAAAGGGACATTTTACTACTAGTTTTTACTGTATGTGGATCGACGCAGATACCGGAATGGCAAATTTGGGAGTAGCCTAACAAATCGTATGGCACACTTTGATTTATAAATCTTACATTTCCGTTGGGTAAACTTACTGTTTATAATCAACAACAAATTGAGGAACAACGTATTTTATAGATATTAACGCATTTAAAGTGAGCAAACATGCCGCTGCCGGAGTTGATCACGGTCACGGAATTTGTGGCTGAAACTAACGAGGACTACAAAGCGCCCACAACCTCGAATTTCACCACTAGAATGTCCCATTGTCGGAACGCCGTGGCAACATTAGAAGAGGTGGGTGCAGGCCATGGCAGTGTGAAAACTTAATATAATTGACTCGAAATGTGAAACGGTGTTCTTAGATTTACGTGTGCGTCTTTACGCACAAGGTAGGCCAAACCGCATTTTTACAGTTGTTTGTCGAGTTCAGTTTCCCCGAAAGTGATCAGGCTAGACCTTCTAAACTCAAAATAGTAACGAAAAAAATACCTTTTCTTTTCGAAATCAAAGCAGGTTTTCTTATCCTAGTTGTGTTGAACCTCGCCCATGCCGTTCTCCACAAGTGTCCACCAACAAGTGCCCACACCATAGTTTATAGGTATTCCATTCTAAACCATTCAGCAATCCATAGACAAAAAATTGAGTTGAAAATTCCCTTTGAAATATGTAATTATTGTAGGCTACAAAGGTCTCTAACTCGTGAAATAAAATGCCTTTCACCAGTGTGAGGAAGCTATCTTATCTGTTTGACTACAAGGCTGTTTCACTTTGACAACTGTGTGGACACTTCCATGTGTTAAAGAGGCTTGAGCATATTTTAAAGATGTCATTATTGTAGGCTACAAACATCTCTGTGACTTATGCAAAAATGCCTTACCCCAATGTGAGGAAGAGATCTTATCTGTTTGCCAGAGAGGCAGTTTCGCTTGTGTGGACACATCCACATATTAAAGAGTCTTGAGCCCTATACGAACTTTGAGTAGTACCACACCTTTTAATGCCCAGTGGATCCCTCACACATCCATATCCATTGAATTGGCTTTCCTTACTAGGTCCCAAATGGCATCCATATGGCTGGACTATTTGGGACATAACCCTTGTGTTGTTGGCATAAGGCCTACTGTCATGCACAGTAGACCACAATGGGTGTTTTCTACGGTATTCCTGGCATCTGTTGGCATTTAGATCTGCTCCTGATTGTTCTCTGGAGATGTGCTGTTGGCCTGGGCCAGGCTTGTAATAGGCTGGTAATAAGGAAATGATCTCTATGCCCCAGGTCAGGCAGGTGATAGGCTGGTAATAAGGAAGTGGTCTCTCTATGCCACCGATACACTACTGGCCTTACGGCAGGCTGTATGAATCACTGGATTGGTGTCACAGTTTAGGGCCTATTCAAATTACGGCATACTGTTTTTGCACAATGGAGGAAGACACACACACACCCACTGCCATATGAGAGGATCTGCTGCTGTGTGTACAGTGTTGCAGAATATACCACATGAGGAGAGGTGACTAGAATGAACTTGTGTTAGAGTTACATTTAGTGGAATCTCTCAAAACAAGGAAGTGTTGTATTTCATTGGCTTTCTCTGTTTCACAACTGAAAGTCAAACAGATTTTCCCCACTGAACACAGTGTATATCAAGTTGGACAGAAACACATATACAGGCACATGCTTCACTCATGTTGACCAAGTCAAATTTTATTGGTCACATACACGTGTTTAGCAGATGTTATTGTGGATGTAGTGAAATGCTTGTGTTTCTAGCTCCGACAGTGCAGTAATATCTAACAATTACACAACATATACATCTAAGTAGGAATGAATTAAGACTATGTACATATGGATGAGCGATGTCAGAGCGGAACGGACTAAGATACACTAGAATAGTATAGAATACAGTACAGTAGAGTGGGGCGGCAGGTAGCCTAGTGGTTAGAGCATTGGACTGGTAACCGAAAGGTTTCAAGTTCAAATCCCCAAGCTGACAAGGTAAAAATCTGTCGTTCTGCCCCTGAACAAGGCAGTTAACACACTGTTCCTAGGCCGTCATTGTAAATAAGAATTTGCTCTTAACTGACTTGCCTACTTAAATAAAGGTTAAAAATATATATATTAAAGAATAGTATAGAAAACAGTATATACATATGAGATGAGTAATGCAAGATATGTAAACATTATTAAGTGACTAAGATACCATAGAATACAGTATATACAGTTGAATCTCGGAGGTTTACATACACCTTCGCCAAATACATTTAAACTCAGTTTTTCACAATTCTTGACATTTGATCCAAGTAAAAATGTCCTGTCTTAGGTCAGTTAGGATCACCACTATTTTAAGAATGTGAAATGTCAGAATAACAGTAGAGAGAATGATTTATTTAATCTTTTATTTCTTTCATCACATTCCCAGTGGGTCAGAAGTTTACATACACTCAATTAGTATTTGGTAGCATTGCCTTTAAATTGTTTAACTTGGGTCAAACGTTTTGGGTCGCCTTCCACAAGCTTCCAACAATAAGTTGCGTGAATTTTGGTCCATTCCTCCTGACAGAGTTGGTGTAACTGAGTCAGGTTTGCAGGCCTCCTTGCTCACACACGCTTTTTCTACCCACAAATGTTCTATAGGTTGAGGTCAGGGCTGTGTGATGGCCACTCCAATACCTTGACTTTGTTGTCCTTAAGCTATTTTGCCACAGCTTTGTAAGTATGCTTGGGGTCATTGTCCATTTGGAAGACCCATTTGCGACCAAGCTTTAACTTCCTGACGGATGTTGCTTCAATATATCCACATAATTGTCCCTCTTCATGATGCCATCTATTTTGTGAAGTGCACCAGTCCCTCCTGCAGCAAAGCACCCCCACAACATGATGCTGCCACCCCCGTGCTTCACAGTTGGGATGGTGTTCTTCGGCTTGCCTGCCTCTCCTTTACCACCAAACATAACAATGGTCGTTATGGCCAAACAGTTCTATTTTTGTTTCATCAGACCAGAGGACATTTCTCTAAAAAGTACAATCTTTGTCCCCATGTGCAGTTGCAAACCGTAGTCTGGCTTTTTTATGGCGGTTTTGGAGCAGTGGCTTCTTCCTTGCTGAGCAGCCTTTCAGGTTATGTCGATATAGGACTCGTTTTACTGTGGATATAGATACTTTGTATCTGTTTCCTCCAGCATCTTCACAAGGTCCTTTGCTGTTGTTCTGGGATTGATTTGCACTATTCGCACCAAAGTACGTTCATCTCTAGGAGACAGAACGCTTCTCCTTCCTAAGCAGTATAATGGCTGCGTGGTTCCATGATGTTTATACTTGCGTACTATTGTTTGTACAGATGAACGTGGTACCTTCAGGCATTTGGAAATTGCTCCCAAGGATGAACCAGACACATTTTTTTCTGAGGTCTTGGCTGATTTCTTTAGATTTTCCCATGATGTCAAGCAAAGAGGCACTGAGTTTGAAGGTAGGCCTTGAAATACATCCACAGGTACACCTCCAATTGACTAAAATAATGTCAATTAGCCCATCAGAAACTTCTAAAGCCATGACATCCTTTTCTGTAATTTTCCAAGCTGTTTAAAGGCACAATCAACTTAGTGTATGTAAACTTCTGACCCACTGGAATTGTGATACAGTGAATTATAAGTGAAATAATCTGTCTGTAAACAATTGTTGGAAATGACTTGTGTCATGCACAAAGTATATGTCCTAACTGACTTGTTAAGACTATTGTTTGTTAACAAGAAATTTGTGGAGTGGTTGAAAAACGAGTTTTAATGACTCCAACCGAAGTGTATGTAAACTTCCAACTTCAATTGTACGTATGAGATGTGTAATGCCAGATAGAACAACACTAATGTCGAGAACAGACAGCAGGCAGGCAGCTGTAATGGCGGTTTTACATCAGGTCGACTGACAGGCAGCACTCTCCTTCCCAGTTCCTCTTATCTGGCTGACAGTGCCTGAGCAGCCTGCTGTGGACTGGAGTGCCTTGCTGTTTCCTTGCCTGTGTTGCATGGTGGGTAGCTCTTGTCCAGGAAGCCTCAGTGTCAGCAAGCTGCACGTAATGCCCCGGACCAGAGCTATGTGGTGGGGAACACTACCATATAGTCTCGTCGGAGGATCACTCTCTAGTCTAGCTCACAACAAAGCTCTAGCTTGGTAGATCACTGCTGCATCCTGGGAGAGTCCCTGGGGCTTGGGCTGATGCACTCCTGTCCTAGCATGCTTTCTCTCTTTCTTTTCCTCCTCTTCTCTCTCACAGACTGCCCAGCATGTCCCAGCTTGTCTACTCCCATGCCTTCCTCCCACTGGGCACATACTGGTTGAATCAACGTTGTTTCCACATCATTTTAATGAACCAACGTGGAATAGACGTTGAATTGACTCCCTGGGCTGGGTGAGTGTCCACTGGGCTCCCTGGGCTGGGTGTTTCCACTGGGCTCCCTGGGCTGGGTGAGTGTCCACTGGGCTCCCTGGACTGGGTGAGTGTCCACTGGGTGAGTGTCCACTGGGCTCCCTGGACTGGGTGAGTGTCCACTGGGCTCCCTGGACTGGGTGAGTGTCCACTGGGTGAGTGTCCACTGGGCTCCCTGGGCTGGGTGAGTGTCCACTGGGCTCCCTGGACTGGGTGAGTGTCCACTGGGTGAGTGTCCACTGGGCTCCCTGGGCTGGCTGAGTGTCCGGTGGACGGACAATGTGGAGTACAACAAAACCATTTGGTTTGGGTATGCATGATAGTGTGAAAAGGGTGTAAGAGAATGGCTGACACATCAACCAAGGACACAGCATTGTCATCTGCTCACCCAAAAAAGTTAGTAATTACTGTAGATATAAATTCTCACGGGAATGGCAAAATATGTCAGTTGAATGAGTTCATCTACTCATCTAATGTATTTCTCCACTGTTATTTTAGTAGACCATTACAGGACCACAACATCTGATCTCTACTGTTGTTTTAGTTGACCATTACAGGACCACAACATCTGATCTCTACTGTTATTTTAGTAGACCATTACAGGACCACAACATCTGATCTCTACTGTTGTTTTAGTTGACCATTACAGGACCACAACATCTGATCTCTACTGTTATTTCAGTTGACCATTACAGGACCACAACATCTGATCTCTACTGTTATTTTAGTTGACCATTACAGGACCACAACATCTGATCTCTACTGTTGTTTTAGTTGACCATTACAGGACCACAACATCTGATCTCTACTGTTGTTTTAGTTGACCATTACAGGACCACAACATCTGATCTCTACTGTTGTTTTAGTTGACCATTACAGGACCACAACATCTGATCTCTACTGTTGTTTTAGTTGACCATTACAGGACCATAACATCTGATCTCTACTGTTGTTTTAGTTGACCATTACAGGACCACAACATCTGATCTCTACTGTTATTTCAGTTGACCATTACAGGACCACAACATCTGATCCCCATCGTTCCCAAGTGTGGTTTTCCCACAAACCATTTCCTTGTTTTTACAGCCTCTCTGGTTTCTGAGCTTCAAATCAGAGAATGTATCTTGGCAGTGGACTACGTTTAACCAGAGCCCTATGAGAATGTGTTGCCATTTTGGACTCACAGAGAGTGGCTGCCGATCACTATAGCATTATGGTTGTGCAGGCAGACCGTGGGCTTGGCTGGCATGTTGCCATGTCTGTCGTGTTACTGTGTAAACAGTAGGGCTGGGCTCAGGACTGCATGGCCATTCTCTCATTCACTGCTCTAATCTCAGGGGAATTCATACACACAGTGACTAAGGAGTGAGTGAGTGATAGTTCCAGTAGTCCTTTCTGTTTACTTCCTGCCTCATAGATGTGTTTCTTTGTGATCCCTCTCCCTACAGCCCCTTGATCAAATCAAATCACATTTTATTGTCACATGTGCAGCATACAACAGGTGTAGACAGTGAAAACCCCTAACCAACAATGCGTTAAGAAGAAAAATGTGTTAAATTAGAAATAGATAAGTAGAAAAATAGAAAATTAAAGTAACAAATAATTAAAGAAGTAACAAATAGTTAAACATGATGTTCCTCATAGATGTGTCTCTGTGTGTTCTCTCTCCCTACAGGCTCTAGATGTACCTCATAGATGTGTCTCTGTGTGTTCTCTCTCCCTACAGGCTCTAGATGTACCTCATAGATGTGTCTCTGTGTGTTCTCTCTCCCTACAGGCTCTAGATGTACCTCATAGATGTGTCTCTGTGTGTTCTCTCTCCCTACAGGCTCTAGATGTACCTCATAGATGTGTCTCTGTGTGTTCTCTCTCCCTACAGGCTCTAGATGTACCTCATAGATGTGTCTCTGTGTGTTCTCTCTCCCTACAGGCTCTAGATGTACCTCATAGATGTGTCTCTGTGTGTTCTCTCTCCCTACAGGCTCTAGATGTACCTCATAGATGTGTCTCTGTGTGTTCTCTCTCCCTACAGGCTCTAGATGTACCTCATAGATGTGTCTCTGTGTGTTCTCTCTCCCTACAGGCTCTAGATGTACCTCATAGATGTGTCTCTGTGTGTTCTCTCTCCCTACAGGCTCTAGATGTACCTCATAGATGTGTCTCTGTGTGTTCTCTCTCCCTATAGGTTCTAGATGTAGACAGAGGAGTACTTCACAAGATCAAGAAGTCTGTCAAGGCCATAAACATCTCTGGCCTGGGTGAGTAAAAAACAGTATAGAACCGTACAGTACACTACTACACAATACAGTACACTACTACATAGTACAATACAGTACATTACAGTGCAACACAGTACACCAGTGAGTGAGTCGGTCCTGGTGTACAGTTTCCATATATCCATAATGTATATAGCACCTATATCACATTCACTACATCCACTAACCTCTGTACTCCAGTTGTGCAGCATGTTGGTATCCCTCAATATACTTCACAATAATATTAGAGAGAGAGAGAGAGATATGTTTATAGCACCTTAACACATTCCTCCCATTCCACACACCTGTCCCAGCAGGCCTAAGGAGCAGAGGTCCCTCCTACAATACGGTATATTAAATGTCCCTACTCAGTTAAACCCAGGCCCTTTTCTTCCATGACTGTCCCTGTCCACCCAGCCCACAGACCTCCCAGTGTAATCCCAGGGTCATAATCCTGGATCAGGGGCTGATAACCACGGCTCTAACCCAGTTGGACCTACACATGCTGGAAATACCTTAAAGCTAGAATCCTTCATTGAAACAATAACAAGGTGTTTTCCCCACCCCTGTTTCGCTAAAAAGCCGTCTCAAATTGAGACAGAGCTGGATGCAAAGACTGACCATCCATGATATCAAAATGATTGTTTTAACCATGTTATGAGGCTATACAGTGTTTGTTTACATTTATTTTGTTTACAAACTTTGGGGTAAAACAAGCTTATATTTTGGGTTCTCATGGAGTGTGACAGTTGAACTAAAATCATCAGGCATTTATAAGTTATATTCTTCAACAATCAATGGATGTATATATCATTTATATGTACAAAAATGGATGTAGCATCTAAGGATTCTAGCTTTAACGCCACGTTGCTTCTGTTTAGAGCTGCTGTGTAAACTAAGCTCTGAGTCTTTACACACACTTTACAAGCCCAACATGCTCGTCACTGTTATGAAAGGCTGTGTAAGAATGACATCGCTAGTCTGTTCCCAGATCTGTTTGTGCTGGTCTTGAGTTGACAACTCCAACAGCTATTGAGTTGGCAAGGCAGCAGTTAGGTGTTTTTACTTAGGATTTATGTAATGTATTTATGTCAACTAAAAGTGTTGAGAGTGGTGGGAAGTCAGTCAGGAAAGTAGTAGAATGATTTTCATCCTGTTTCTGGGTCATACACTCTGTTCTAATGAAGCTTCTGCGTGGTCCTGCATGCTTCTGCGTGGTCCTGCATGCTTCTTCGTGGTCCTGCGTGGTCCTGCGTGGTTCTGCATGGTCCTGCGTGGTTCTGCATGGTCCTGCGTGGTTCTGCATGGTCCTGCGTGCTTCTGCGTGGTCCTGCATGCTTCTGCGTGGTCCTGCATGCTTCTGCGTGGTCCTGCGTGTGCTTCTACATCTGCATTGCTTGCTGTTTGGGGTTTTAGGCTGGGTTTCTGTATGGTCCTGCATGGTCCTGCGTGTGCTTCTACATCTGCATTGCTTGCTGTTTGGGGTTTTAGGCTGGGTTTCTGTATGGTCCTGCGTGGTCCTGCGTGTGCTTCTACATCTGCATTGCTTGCTGTTTGGGGTTTTAGGCTGGGTTTCTGTATGGTCCTGCGTGGTCCTGCATGGTCCTGCGTGTGCTTCTACATCTGCATTGCTTGCTGTTTGGGGTTTTAGGCTGGGTTTCTGTATGGTCCTGCGTGGTCCTGCATGGTCCTGCGTGTGCTTCTACATCTGCATTGCTTGCTGTTTGGGGTTTTAGGCTGGGTTTCTGTATGGTCCTGCGTGGTCCTGCGTGTGCTTCTACATCTGCATTGCTTGCTGTTTGGGGTTTTAGGCTGGGTTTCTGTATGGTCCTGCGTGGTCCTGCATGGTCCTGCGTGTGCTTCTACATCTGCATTGCTTGCTGTTTGGGGTTTTAGGCTGGGTTTCTGTATCTGTTGATGTAAAAAAAAGGGCTTTATAAATACATTTGATTGATTGAACACCACATCCAAGCCAGTTTCCTGTCTTGCAGAGAGAATTCCTGACGCTCAGCACTCTATGAGACGCTTTGTGTCCCTGAGGGGATACAGTTGTATTGAATTGAATGTATACGCCTTCACAAGTTTATCAGTGATCAGACCTAAAAATTTTCAGGTCAATTTAGAAAAGACAATATCACAGAGATGAAATGTCCACTAACTAACAAGTCTCACTAACTCTTTAGGATACAAGTCTCACTAACTCTTTAGGATACAAGTCTCACTAATAACTCTTTAGGATACAAGTCTCACTAATAACTCTTTAGGATACAAGTCTCATTAACTCTTTAGGATACAAGTCTCACTAATAACTCTTTAGGATACAAGTCTCACTAATAACTCTTTAGGATACAAGTCTCACTAATAACTCTTTAGGATACAAGTCTCACTAATAACTCTTTAGGATACAAGTCTCACTAATAACTCTTTAGGATACAAGTCTCACTAATAACTCTTTAGGATACAAGTCTCACTAATAACTCTTTAGGATACAAGTCTCACTGACTCTTTAGGATACAAGTCTCACTGACTCTTTAGGATACAAGTCTCACTGACTCTTTAGGATACAAGTCTCACTAATAACTCTTTAGGATACAAGTCTCACTAATAACTCTTTAGGATACAAGTCTCACTAACTCTTTAGGATACAAGTCTCACTGACTCTTTAGGATACAAGTCTCACTATGAACTCTTTAGGATACAAGTCTCACTAATAACTCTTTAGGATACAAGTCTCACTAACTCTTTAGGATGGCATAGAGGCTCCTATTAAAATAAGAGTCTGTGTAAAGCCTCTTTGATTCGTTTTTAATGATGTAAAGTGTGTTTGTGACCCATGAAAAATCCCCTTTACACAAATTCTGATTTGACTTGATTTGACTACTGTGTTTCTCAGCCCACGTTGACAATGAGGAGCAGTACATTCAGTCTATGGAGAAGTTCGGAGACAACTGTGTCTCTAGAGAGGATCCGGAAGTGGGCTCAGCCTTCCTCAAGTTCGCCATCTTTACCAAAGAGCTCACAGCCCTCTTCAAGAACCTGGTGAGACCCCATCTCACACCACACATCTCTCTACCTGTCTGTCTCTCTACCTGTCTGTCTCTGCATCCCTCTGTCTATCTACCTGTCTGTCTCTCTACCTGTCTGTCTCTACATCCCTCTGTCTCTCTACCTGTCTGTCTCTACATCCCTCTGTCTCTCTACCTGTCTGTGTCTACATCCCTCTGTCTGGCTCGACCTGTCTGTCTCTCTACCTGTCTGTGTCTACATCCCTCTGTCTCTCTACCTGTATGTCTCTACATCCCTCTGTCTCTCTACCTGTCTGTGTCTACATCCCTCTGTCTATCTACCTGTCTGTTTCTACCTGTCTGTCTCTCTACATCCCTCTGTCTCTCTACCTGTCTGTCTCTCTGCATCCCTCTGTCTCTCTACCTGTCTGTCTCTGCATCCCTCTGTCTCTCTACCTGTCTGTCTCTACATCCCTCTGTCTCTCTACCTGTCTGTCTCTCTACCTGTCTGTCTCTACATCCCTCTGTCTCTCTACCTGTCTGTCTCTCTACCTGTCTGTCTCTACCTGTCTGTCTCTGCATCCCTCTGTCTCTCTACCTGTCTCTCTACCTGTCTGTCTCTCTACCTGTCTGTCTCTACATCCCTCTGTCTCTCTACCTGTCTGTCTCTCTACCTGTCTGTGTCTCTCTCTAATTGTTGTTTTCAGTTGCAGAACATGAACAACATCATCACCTTCCCCTTAGACAGTCTACTGAAAGGAGACCTGAAAGGGGTCAAAGGGGTAGGTGTATAACATATTATTAACCACAGTGTTTAATATACCAGTCAGAACATGTGTTTAATATACCAGTCAGAACATGTGTTTAATATACCAGTCAGAACACGTGTTTAATATACCAGTCAGAACACGTGTTTAATATACCAGTCAGAACACGTGTTTAATATACCAGTCAGAACACGTGTTTAATATACCAGTCAGAACACGTGTTTAATATACCAGTCAGAACACGTGTTTAATATACCAGTCAGAACACGTGTTTAATATACCAGTCAGAACATGTGTTTAATATACCAGTCAGAACACGTGTTTAATATACCAGTCAGAACATGTGTTTAATATACCAGTCAGAACACGTGTTTAATATACCAGTCAGAACACGTGTTTAATATACCAGTCAGAACACGTGTTTAATATACCAGTCAGAACACGTGTTTAATATACCAGTCAGAACACGTGTTTAATATACCAGTCAGAACACGTGTTTAATATACCAGTCAGAACACGTGTTTAATATACCAGTCAGAACACGTGTTTAATATACCAGTCAGAACACGTGTTTAATAGACCAGTCAGAACACGTGTTTAATAGACCAGTCAGAACACGTGTTTAATAGACCAGTCAGAACACGTGTTTAATAGACCAGTCAGAACACGTGTTTAATAGACCAGTCAGAACACGTGTTTAATAGACCAGTCAGAACACGTGTTTAATAGACCAGTCAGAACACGTGTTTAATAGACCAGTCAGAACACGTGTTTAATATACCAGTCAGAACACGTGTTTAATATACCAGTCAGAACACGTGTTTAATATACCAGTCAGAACACGTGTTTACTATACCAGTCAGAACACGTGTTTAATATACCAGTCAGAACACGTGTTTAATATGCCAGTCAGAACACGTGTTTAATATGCCAGTCAGAACACGTGTTTAATATACCAGTCAGAACACGTGTTTAATATACCAGTCAGAACATGTGTTTAATATACCAGTCAGAACATGTGTTTAATATACCAGTCAGAACATGTGTTTAATATACCAGTCAGAACATGTGTTTAATATACCAGTCAGAACATGTGTTTAATATGCCAGTCAGAACACGTGTTTAATATGCCAGTCAGAACATGTGTTTAATATACCAGTCAGAACAGTGGCACAAGAGGGAGTAGGCTTATCCCATACTAGTCTTCTTGAACACCTGTATCGTCACCTGCTAGTCCCCCTGAGTCCAATCCAAGCCCATTGATAGTCATGACTTCAGCTCTTGTCATTTGTATCCCTTGTGTTAATACTGTTCCTGTTTTATTTCCACAGGATCTTAAAAAGCCTTTTGATAAAGCCTGGAAGGATTATGAAACTAAAGTGTGAGTTACTACTACCACCACTACTACTACCACTACTACCACCACTACTACTACTACTACTACCACCACCACTACTACTACCACCACTACTACTAACCACTACTGTTACTACTAACCACTACTACCACCACCACTACTACTACCACTACTACTACCACCACTACTACTACTACCACTACTACTACCACCACCACTACTACTACCACTACTACTACCACCACTTTACCACCACTATATACCAGTCTAGAACACTGTGTTTACCACTATACTACCACCACCACTAACCACCACTGTGTTTACTATACTACCACTACTACTACCACCACTACTACTAACCACCACTACTGTTTACCACCACTATACTACTACCACTACTACTACCACCACTACTACTACCACCACCACTACTACCACCACTACTACTAACCACTGTGTTTACTACTATACCACCACTCTAGAACACTGTGTTTAACTATACTACCACTACTACTCCACCACTGACTACCACCACTACCACTACTGTTTAACCACCACCAGTCCACCACTAACTACTGTGTTTAATACTACTAGTCTAGAACCACCACTACTGTTTAATATACCACTACTAGAACACTGTGTTTAATATACTAGTCAGAACACCACTGTGTTTACTACTATACCAGTCAGAACCATGTGTTTAATACTACCACTGTCCACCACCACTGCTACTACCACTAGTCCAGAACACTGTACTACCACTAATATACCAGTCCACCAACATGTGTTTAATATACTACTAGTCAGAACATGTGTTTAATACTACTACCAGTACTACTACTAACACTGCCACCACCACTGCTTAACTATACTACCACCACTCTACTACCAACTGCTATGTACTTACCACCACCACTACTACTACCACTACTACTAGACTACTACTGTACCACTACTACTACCACCACCACTACTACTACCACTACTACTCCACCACTACTAACCATGACTTTACTACTACTACCACCACTACTGTCACCACTACTACTACCACCACTACTACTGTGTACTACTACCACCACTACTACCACCACCACTACTACTACCACTACTACTGCCACCACTACTACTACTACCAATACTACCACCACCACTACTACTACCACTACTGAACTACTACCACCACTGACTACCACTACTACTACCACTGCTGCTGCCACCACTACTGGTACTACTACCACCACTTACTACCACCACTACTACCGCCACTGCTGCCACCACTGTTTTACCACTACTACCACTACTACCACCACTACCACTACTACCACTACTACTACCACCACTACTACTACTGCCACCACTACTACTACTACCACTACTACTACTGCTGCCACTACTACCACCACTACTACTACCACCACTACTACTACCACCACTACTACTACTACTACTACCACTACTACTACCACCACTACTACTACACCACTACCACTACTACCACTACTACTACCACCACTACTACTACCACCACCACTACTACCACCACTACTACTACTACTGCCACTACTACTACTACCACTACTACTACCACCACTACTACCGCCACCACTACTACCACCACTACTACCCACCACTACTACTACTACCACTACTACTACCACCACTACTACTACCACCACCACTACTACCACCACTACTACTACTACCACTACTACCACTACTACTACCACCACTACTACTACTACTACTACTACTACTACCACTACTACTGCTACCACTACTACTGCCACTACTACTACCACCACTACTACTACTACCACTACTACTACCACCACCACTACTACTACCACTACTACTACCACCACTACTACACCACTACTACTACTACCACTACTACTACCACCACCACTACTACCACCACTACTACTACTACCACTACTACTACTACCACCACTACCACCACTACTACTACTACTACTACCACCACTACTACTACTACCACTACTACTACCACCACCACTACTACCACCACTACTACTACTACCACTACTACTACCACTACTACTACCACCACTACTACTACCACCACCACTACTACTACTACTACCACCACCACTACTACTACTACTACTACTACTACCACCACCACTACTACCACCACTACTACTACTACCACTACTACTACCACCACTACTACTACTACCACTACTACTACCACCACTACTACTACCACCACCACTACTACTACCACTACCACCACTACTACTACTACCACTACCACCACTACTACTACTACCACTACTACTACCACCACCACTACTACTACCACTACTACTACCACCACCACTACTACTACCACTACTACTACTACTACTACTACCACCACTACTACTACTACCACTACTACTACCACCACCACTACTACCACCACTACTACTACTACCACTACTACTACTACCACCACTACCACCACTACTACCACTACTACTACTACCACCACAACTACTACTACCACCACTACTACTACCACTACTACCACCACTACTACTACTACCACTACCACCACCACTACTACCACCACTACTACTACCACCACTACAATAGTGGTCCTAAAACGGAACCTTGAGGAACACCGAAATTTACACTTGATTTGTCAGAGGACAAACCATTCACAGAGACAAACTGATATCTTTCCGACAGATAAGATCTGAACCAGGCCAGAACTTGTCCGTGTAGACCAATTTGGGTTTCCAATCTCTCCAAAAGAATGTGGTGATCGATGGTATCAAAAGCAGCACTAAGGTCTAGGAGCACGAGGACAGATGCAGAGCCTCAGTCTGATGCCATTAAAAGGTCCTTTACCACCTTCACAAGTGCAGTCTCAGTGCTATGATGGGGTCAAAAACCAGACTGAAGCATTTCGTATACTACTGCCACCACTACTAGTACCACTACTAGTAGTAGTACCACCACTACTACTACCGCCACTATTACTACCACTACTACTACTACTACCACCATCACTACCACTACTACAACTACCACCATTACCACCACCACCACCACCACCACTACTACTACCACCACTGCCACTACTACCACCACCACCACCACTACCACCACTGCCACTACTACTACCACCACTACTACTACTACCACTACTACTACTACTACCACTACTACTACCACCACCACTACTACCACCACTACCACCAATACCACTACCACTACTATCACCACCATCACTATCACCACTACTACTACTATCCCCACCACCACCACTACTACTATCACCACTTCTACCACCACCTCTACCCCCACCACTACTACCATTACCACCACCACCACCACCACAGTTTGAGAGTTTCAAAACTACACAACCTGTTACTGTATGTGGGTTAAGCATAAGTTAGTGATTGTACCTTATGAGCACAAGGAAAATGTGGTCGGAGGGGGGTGGGGGGGAATAGTTTTGTTGAATAGCCTGCGTACACGTTAGAATAAGAGTAAGCTGCACCATGAAGTTGTATGTGTGGGTTCAGCTTAACAACAACTAGAAATGGGAAACAATGGAAGCTAGTAAAAGGTCAACTGCTACTATTCATGAAACAGCTGATAAGGCAGACAGACCTTAAGAGAGAGAAAATGAGACTAGACCTAGTATAGTGGCACCTGTTGCCTGTTTGTATGTGATTACAAAACTCCTCACATTTTTGTGAACACTGATTCTGTCTCTGAGATTTATTTAGTGTTGAATGAAATACGGTATAGACAGACAAGGGGTTTGCATTTCTGAAATTGTGCAGTACATGTTGGACGTCCCAACAGTATCTTTTCATTTTCAGCATGACAGGCATAAAAGATGTGAATAAGCTCTTGTACATTTATTTGATAAATTACTTCACATGGAAATCCTTCTAGTCCACTGTATGAGGGTCATTTAAGAGTTACTAGTTTACTAAAGACCAATGCCTTGTACCAAACACCTGTGGTGTCGTCATAGAGCCTTTTGGTTGATGTGATTGACTGGTGGTTTGATGACTCACTCTAAGGGAATGAGAACAGTTGAATAACTCTTGACATAAACTGAGGAGAGTAAATATTGATATAATTGTATTTTTTATTAACCCATCCCATCTTCGGAGGACAAACATGTATATATTTTTTTACAGCTTTTCTGCTGCTTGTACAAACATTTTACATATACCTTTTACATACATGGTACTTTTATAGAAAGCAGTCACATAACAATAATACTTTACCAAACATAAACTCTTTAATCCCACCTATCACCATAGACCTCAGCTCTTTAATCCCACCTCTCTCAGCCCATCCCACCTATCACCATAGACCTCAGCTCTTTAATCCCACCTCTCTCAGCCCATCCCACCTATCACCATAGACCTCAGCTCTTTAATCCCACCTCTCTCAGCCCATCCCACCTATCACCATAGACCTCAGCTCTTTAATCCCACCTCTCTCAGCCCATCCCACCTATCACCATAGACCTCAGCTCTTTAATCCCACTCTCTCAGCCCATCTCACCTATCACCGTAGACCTCAGCTCTTTAATCCCACCTCTCTCAGCCCATCCCACCTATCACCGTAGACCTCAGCTCTTTAATCCCACCTCTCTCAGCCCATCCCACCTATCACCATAGACCTCAGCTCTTTAATCCCACCTCTCTCAGCCCATCCCACCTATCACCATAGACCTCAGCTCTTTAATCCCACCTCTCTCAGCCCATCCCACCTATCACCATAGACCTCAGCTCTTTAATCCCACCTCTCTCAGCCCATCTCACCTATCACCGTAGACCTCAGCTCTTTAATCCCACCTCTCTCAGCCCATCCCACCTATCACCGTAGACCTCAGCTCTTTAATCCCACCTCTCTCAGCCCATCCCACCTATCACCATAGACCTCAGCTCTTTAATCCCACCTCTCTCAGCCCATCCCACCTATCACCATAGACCTCAGCTCTTTAATCCCACCTCTCTCAGCCCATCCCACCTATCACCATAGACCTCAGCTCTTTAATCCCACCTCTCTCAGCCCATCCCACCTATCACCATAGACCTCAGCTCTTTAATCCCACCTCTCTCAGCCCATCCCACCTATCACCATAGACCTCAGCTCTTTAATCCCACCTCTCTCAGCCCATCCCACCTATCACCATAGACCTCAGCTCTTTAATCCCACCTCTCTCAGCCCATCCCACCTATCACCATAGACCTCAGCTCTTTAATCCCACCTCTCTCAGCCCATCCCACCTATCACCGTAGACCTCAGCTCTTTAATCCCACCTCTCTCAGCCCATCCCACCTATCACCGTTCAGCTCTTTAATCCCACCCTCAGCCCATCCCACCTATCACCGTAGACCTCAGCTCTTTAATCCCACCTCTCTCAGCCCATCCCACCTATCACCGTAGACCTCAGCTCTTTAATCCCACCTCTCTCAGCCCATCCCACCTATCACCGTAGACCTCAGCTCTTTAATCCCACCTCTCTCAGCCCATCCCACCTATCACCGTAGACCTCAGCTCTTTAATCCCACCTCTCTCAGCCCATCCCACCTATCACCGTAGACCTCAGCTCTTTAATCCCACCTCTCTCAGCCCATCCCACCTATCACCATAGACCTCAGCTCTTTAATCCCACCTCTCAGCCCATCCCACCTATCACCATAGACCTCAGCTCTTTAATCCCACCTCTCTCAGCCCATCCCACCTATCACCATAGACCTCAGCTCTTTAATCCCACCTCTCTCAGCCCATCCCACCTATCACCATAGACCTCAATTCTTTAATCCCACCCCTCAGCCACTCTCAGCCCATCCCACCTATCACCATAGACCTCAGCTTTTTAATCCCACCTCTCTCAGCCCATCCCACCTATCACCATAGACCTCAGTTCTTTAAACCCACCCTTCAGCCACTCTCAGCCATCCCACCTATCACCGTAGCTCTCAACTCTTTCATCCCACCTCTCTCAGCCCATCCCACCTATCACCATAGACCTCAGCTCTTTAATCCCACCCCTCAGCCACTCTCAACCCATCCCACCTATCACCATAGACCTCAGCTCTTTAATCCCGCCCCTCAGCCACTCTCACCCCATCCCACCTATCACCATAGACCTCAGCTCTTTAATCCCACCCCTCTCAGCCCATCCCACCTATCACCATAGACCACCCTCGTTTGGTTTCCATGTGTCATACATTTTTCAATTGCACAGTATCCTCAGATTGTGAGCTGAAGATGAAAACCTTTCCTACCAGTATTATTATATTATTTTTTGACTGACTATGTCTTTCCAGATCACCCAACACTGCTAGTTGTAAGGTTCATTTTAAGTGCATGTTATGATTTTTTTTAACCATTCCTGAACCTGTGACCAGAAACAAGTTACATAGGGGTAGTACCAGAATAAATCCTCTATTGATTTTGTCTCTTCGCAGCTAAATCTAAAGAGCTGAGATTGTTGTATGCCCCATATGTATAGTATTCTGTTGGTGGCAAGAATTGTATATAATAATTTATATTGAAGTGTCGAATCAAGTGTAGTTTTTTGTACCAGTTCATAAACCATGTGTCATGGAATCGGTACATCGAAAATCTCTTCCCATTTTATTTTGAAACCTGTATGGCGCAGCTGTGAACATTTTTGTCCTCAAATAAAACTGGTATATTTTTCTATTTTATGCCAATTCCTTTCAGCCAATCTTTAATATATGGCAAACACGTTTCCTACCTTCATCCTTTTCCGCTTGCCTCCTCCATTTTTGTGGTAATGCTGCAATGAGTTGGTTGTAAATTTTGATTGAGCAGATATTGATATCATGTTAATTAGTGAATTATTTTCCTTCTTCATCCATTCATCCTGTGCTTCATCATCACTGAGACCTCTGTGTTCCTGCAGCACTAAGATAGAGAAGGAGAAGAAGGAGCATGCTAAGCAGCATGGGATGATACGGACAGAGTTCAGTGGAGGAGAGATCGCCGAGGAGATGGAGAAGGAGAGACGCCTCTTTCAGCTCCAGATGTGTGAGGTTGGATGAAACTGGCTATCTAATTATTTCACCTATCAGAGGCTATGCAGGATAGAAGACACGACAGGGTCCACTGAGGAGTATTTACACATGTCCGTTAATATTGTTACTCGGTATGTCTTATTTTGTCTACAGTATCTTCTCAAAGTGAATGAAATTAAAACGAAGAAGGGGGTCGACTTTCTCCAGAACCTCATCAAATATTTCCACGCCCAATGCAAGTATGTTGTTTTCATTTACACGTGATTTCAGATTAGCACTGTTTAGTCAGATTAGCACTGTTTAGTCAGATTAGCACTGTTTAGTCAGATTAGCACTGTTTAGTCAGATTAGCACTGTTGTTTAGTCAGATTAGCACTGTTTAGTCAGATTAGCACTGTTTAGTCAATGCATTTGTCTTTTGTAGGAGGCTAATGCTTGACCCATCTTGACTCCTGGTGACCTCTGTTTCCTCTCTCCTCACAGCTTTTTCCAGGATGGTCTGAACACAGTGAATAGCCTCAAACCTTCCATAGAGAAATTGGCTACAGACTTTACTATAGTGAGCCACTCTGTCCAAGCATCCATATCTTATAATATTATCTTTGGATCTTACCATGGTTTTACTGCCTGTCTGTCAATAATGTGTCACTCACCTCACCCAGTTCTCTCACTTCCTGTTTCTCAGATCAAACAGACCCAAGATGGAGAGAGGAAACAGCTTAGTGAGCTCAGAGACGTTCTCAAGTCCTCCCTACAGTCTGAACAGAAAGAGGTGAGCTCTCAATCACTGGAGTAAGTAGCGGAGGTGATTTAGAGTCACACCCTTGGGATGAGGTAGCCCTGCCTGCCTGCGACTTAAAACTAGTGTCACCTTTGGCCGAAGAGGGAATCTCCTCTTGTTCTTGTGGTTAGGCCATTGGTTTACTGAGTAGGAGACCAGTGTTCAGATCCCACCACTTACATTAGCTTGGTAGCAGAGAGGAAGGGACCTAATCCAATGACAGACCAGTTATAGCACATATACTGTCATGTATTTGGTCTTACCTGTCATAGGACCTTGTCATAGGAAAATAGGAAAAGCCTGTAGTTCTCCCTCACAAGACCCTAGTCTACTTACAGGAGTATAGATGACTAGTCTTGTGTGTCGTGTCATGTTACAATGCAATAGACTGATCATGGTTTCCACCAGTGGCTAGGAGAGTGAATGTCTGCTTTCTTGGTGAACTTTAGCTCTTTCCCCAATCAAGGCGGAGTTCCAAATTGCACCCTATTCCCTATATAGTGCACTACCTTTACCATGGCCTTTACCATGGTGCTATTTGGGATAAATCCATAATCAATGTTCTTAACCACAGATAGGATTTGAAGGAAATAAAAACAGCTTCCGAATTTCCTGACCACTGCACACATTGATATCTGTAATATTTTCTGAATGCAAGGCCCTGCTCAAGCCCTCCATTCAAATCTCAATTGCTTCCAGATTCTAGAGTCACTCACTCTTATTTGAATATATCGAAATAAGGCTGCAAGGTGTACACCTACACCGCTAGAGGAAATGGTGCTATGTAGAACCAAAAAAGTGTTCAATGGCTCGCTTCATATATGGCTCTCAAAAAGGACGGTATAGAATTGCAAAGCACCATCATTTGTAAGCAGCGTAGAGCAGAATACGGCCTTCAGGAGAGGACATTGAAGAAACCTGATTCAGATGAACACCTTGTAGCGGTATTTATTAGAGAGGGGTAAAGAAAGATTTTGTTCGGGCGCCAGGCAGGTATTAACCATGCCGAAAGGAAAAGAGTAGAATAGAGAGAGTACCACTACCAGACACACACACATCAGCAGAAGAGACTGCCTAGAGTGTAGCCTGTTTACCAGATAGCCAGTGGAGAGAAAAGAGAATACACACCATATAAAACCCACATCACAGCACAGGGGTAACCCCAACAAGAATCCCTCATACAATAATAATAATACTAATAATGGCAGAGCAATTTAACAGCAACTTCATACAAGAAAGAACCCAGTCATCAACAGAGAATTTGCAATAATATGTATTATCGTCCAGTGGAGGAGTGCAGATGGTATGAATGTGGGGGGTGTTCATCGACACAACAAAGGCCTTAAAAATGTCCACAGTCTCCTCGGCCACATGTCATTAGTACACCTCACCTCAATACAGTTCACATAACAATACACAACTTGCAAGCAACCTCCCTTTTAACTAAAATGTCCACCCAAATACTTCTGGCAGGGCCATAATAGTCCAGCTCTAATGAACTTCAATGGGAAGTGCATTTGAAAAATAGAGAGTCTGTTGCAGAGTAAAGCACTGGAACGAGAGGGAAGAGAAAGAGAGAGAGAAAAATAGAAATCTTAGCTGTGGTCTTCAGGCCTGCCGGTGTACTGTCTGACTGTCCGATGGTTTGTTGGTTTGTATGTTAAAGCTTCGCAACAATGTTGCTACTAATCCATGCAATCCATAACGGGCGCGGTCCCAAACAAAAACAACCACGATCTAAAGCGATCACACCAATGATTGAGTTAAATACTTTATAAACTACAAACCCAACTTCTGCAGCACAGCACACACAATCAAACTGTCGCGCCACCCAAGAGCCCCTCCCCAAAGAGCTGAATGAGCTCTCATTATTTCCTCCTTCCTTACTGCTCATGCGCTCTTAAAGTGGCAGTGCACGGTGAAGGCTCCGTGCAGATTTCGCCACACTCCTCCCCCCATGAAAAACAACACCTGTAGAAACAGAGAGGATGCAGGCTTTGACAGGTTCATGTTCCTGCTACACAAAACCACGGAAGTCCTCATCATCAGAGTCCTCCACGAAGAGGTCCTGCAGGTGTTGCTTTTGCCTGCGATCCAGCTCTTCTGCCGTAGGGTAGCAGGGCTTTATGTCAACAACATGCACCGTCCTGACATCTTCCCCAGTGTCCTCCAAACAGACCAAGTAGTTCACTGGTCCCAACTGCTGCACTACACGGTATGGACCTTTCCATCTCGAAGCTAGCTTGTCAGTGAACTTCTTAGACGCCTTTGACAGATGATGTGAACGTACCCAGACACGAGACCTGGGTGGGAAAAACACGTCTCGTCTATGTTTGTCATAGTTTCTCAGCTGTCGTTGTTTGGCTTTGGTTTTGCTGGCCTCCACTCTGGCTAGCAAGCTGTGGTGGTGTTGTAGGGCATCAAACGCTGGGCAGTCAGGTGAAACATTGGAACTTTGCAAGACTCTGTCCATCGGACCTTTTAGTGGTCTTCCCAGGTGGAGTTCGGCGGGAGTGACCCCAGAAGTCTCCTGCACGGCAGAGTTCAGTGCAAAGCGACATTCAGGGAGATGCTGATCCCACCTTGTGTGCTGATCCCCCACGAATGAAGCAATCATCCCCTTCAGGGTTCGGTTTACCCTCTCAGTCAGGTTGGTCTGAGGATGGTAGGCTGTGGTCAGCTTGGCAATTACACCCCAGTATGTACAGAGCTCTTTGTAGATTCCTGATATGAACTGCGGACCTTGGTCAGAGAGGATTTGGTCTGGAATCCCGAATCTGGTAAAGACCTCCCTTCTCAGAGTTAGAGCAATGGCTGATGCAGTGGCTTTGCGGATGGGAAACAACTCCACCCAGTGTGTGTAGTAGTCCACTACCACCAATAAAAATTCATTCCGTGTCCCCTGGCTGGGAGGAAAAGGACCCATGAGGTCAATTCCCAACATTTCATTTGGATGGTTCACCAAGGTCTGCTGCATTTTCCCGGCAGGTCTGCCAATGTCTGGTTTGTATTTCTGGCAGACTTCACACTACTGTCCAAACTTCCAGGTATCAACCCACATGCCTGGCCAGTAAACCACTTCTTGTAGTCTTCGATAAGTTTTAAAAACTCCAAGATGGCCACTCATGGGATTGGCATGATAAACTTGGATTATCTGGTCACACAATGTAGAGGGAATGAAGACGCGATAATGAGTGCTGTGTATTCCATCTCCTTTTGGAGTTTTTCGATACACTTTATCCTGAATTATGCTATACTTATCATTGAAGCGACTCTTGGAGTCTTCTTCAGACAGACTCTTGTGGATCGCCATGATGGCAGCATCCTTCTGCTGTGCTCTCCATACACTCTCATCATCCAGAGGAAAGGAATCATCCAGACATTTAGCGATAGTATAAGTACTGCACAAGGGAGGACAAACATTGGCAGTCTCTGTAATCTGAGAAAGGGCAATCTGGTACAACGTTCAGTTTTCCTTTGCGATACTCAATGATGAAGTCAAACTTCTGCAGTCTGATAGACCAGCGAATAAGACGGCTGTTGGTCTTGCCTGATGCCAGAACCCACTGCAGAGCAGCATGGTCTGTGACAACGGTGAAGATCTTTGCCTCCAAGTAGTAGCTCCATTTCTCCAAAGCCCAGACCACAGCGAGGCACTCCCTTTCAGTCGTTGAGTAATTCCTCTCAGCTGAATTAAGGGTGCGACTTGCATAGGCAAGAACTTCTTCTGTTCCAAGTCCTGTTTGTTGAGCCAAGACTGCTCCAAGTCCTGTTTGACTTGCATCCGTGTATACAATGAAATGAGCATTCAGGTTAGGATGTCAAAGCACTGGAGGCGTAATTAGACTGTTTTTGAGTGCTTCAAATGCACCTTGGCATGCAGGGGTCCATTGGAATTTCACACCTTTCTTCTTAAGGTGGTTGAGGGGTTCGGCTACCTTTGAAAAGTCAGGCACAAACCTGTGGTACCATCCAGCCATACCCAGAAACCACTGAACAGCCTTGAGGGAGGTGGGAATTGGGAATTCCTGCACGGCTGAAACTTTGGCTGGATCTGCATGGATACCTTCGGCATGAACCACATGACCAAGGAACTTGAGTTCTGGCAGACAGAAACGACACTTCTTCAAGTTCAAGGTCAAACCTGCAGCCTTTAGTCTGTCGAAGACAGACTGAATGTCTTGCAGATGATCCGTGACAGAGGAGGAGTAGATTATGATGTCATCCAGATACACAAGACAATTTCTACCCCTCAGATCTCCCAGGACAGTCTCCATCAACCGTTGGAAGGTTGCTGGAGCATTCTTCAAACCAAAAGGCATGACTTTGAAGGAGTACAAACCAGCAGGGGTGACAAAGGCAGTCTTGTCCTGACTAGCGGGATCCATTGACACCTGTCAATAGCCACTGTTCAGATCCAGATTACTAAAGATGGATGCTCCTGCCAGAGATTCCAGTATGTCATTTATGTTTGGTAGAGGGTAGGCATCGCATTCTGTTATGGCATTCGACTTCATGTAGTCCACACAGAATCGATATCCACCATCTTTCTTAGGAATCAGGACAACCGGAGAAGCCCATCCGGAAAAAGAAGGTTCCACAATTCCATTCTCCAACATGCTTTTGAGCTGTTCATTGAGAATTTCCAGTTTGGCGGGGGACCGCCTGTAGGGACGCTGCTTAATGGGGACCTCATGCTGGGTATAGATTTTGTGTTTGAAGACGGTTTTACGGCCGAGTGTAAGAGTACAGACTGTTCACGTCCAACATCTGGGAGAGCTGCCACCTTTCATCATCCGACAGACATGCCTGTTCCACTGCTTGTTTGATGTAGAAATCCGCATCAGGTTTGTTTTTGCTCTCGGTTAGAAGGGAGGGTACGGAGGTAATCAGGGTGATAGTTGGGTTCTCAGACTTCACTGGTGGAACATGTTTTTGTCTTTGTCTCTTTATATTTTCTCTGTCTCTGACTTGACCTTGTCCGGACTCTGCATAATGTAGCAGGCTCCAGCCTGAAATCAGTGCATTACCAGGTTGAAATGGATGAGGCTGAGAATAATCAGAGTGCAGCCGATAGGAGGTTTCGGACATCGAGATAGTCAGTCCACTGAAGAACAGGAAATCTAGGTCAAGGACTACAGCAAATGCAAGGCTTGAATCTGCAAGAATAGCCACAGGAAGGTTAATAGTCTCACCATGCAGTTTTATTATTATACTAACCCAGCCCAAGGGGGTGGTAGGTTCTCCATTGGCCAAGTACAATGGTCCCTCCTCCCATGTTCGTAGCTCCTCATGAGGTAATGCCATGTTCTGCCACAGGGCCTCTTGCATCAGGGTGTAAGATGCCCCTGTGTCGATTATGGCCTTCCCTCTCCAGTTCCTAACAGTCAGAGGAACCAATAGCTGTTGCGGAATAGGAATAAGACCGCTAGCTGTGCTGTCTAAAGGCTTCATGGTGGGCATTAAGGCTGACCCAATTGTATGCAAGCCACCACGCCTGTCTAGACTTTCAGTCTTCGGTCCTTTCTGACTTTTTCCTGAATCCTGACACTGGACATAGAGCGGGCAAGAATCTGGAGGATGTTGGACTTTACACCTCCAACACATAACTGGACATTTGTCCTGGATCTTGGGTACAAATATCTGAGGCGGTTTAGCCCCAGGAGAGTTATGGGTATACTGGGATGAGGGAACAGGGTTTTTAGTTTGGAGGTGGTGCTTCCAGTCCTTCTCAAACTGAGTCCCAAGACGCACCAGATCATCCACATTTTGCACACGTTCTCGAAGTTGACTAGCAAGGCGGGGAACCATGTTCTTAAGAAGGAGTTTGACCATCTCCTGCTCAGTAATGTTAGCCTTCCATCTCCTACATAGAACTCGATAAGAGAAGGCAAAGTCCCGTATTGGTTCTGCTTCACCCTGGACTCTGTTACGAACACGTTCTGCCAGTTCATCCCCATAGTCCTCTGAGAGGAAGGCTAAGAGGAATATTTTTTTAAACTCCTCCCAGGTTGACACATGTTCACGGGCTATCTCCCACCAGTCTCTTGCTGTACCATGGAGAACACTGCGGAGGGTGGCAAGAACCTCCAAGTCAGTAAGGGGCGGGATAGAAAGAAAATCATTACACTTAAATTAAAAAAACAGTGGATCAACATCATCTTCTGGGCTGCCAAAAGTGGGGAAAAGTAGTTTGA
Organism: Oncorhynchus tshawytscha; assembly: GCF_018296145.1. Classification (NCBI taxonomy): domain Eukaryota; kingdom Metazoa; phylum Chordata; class Actinopteri; order Salmoniformes; family Salmonidae; genus Oncorhynchus; species Oncorhynchus tshawytscha. The sequence continues at coordinate 15,004,222 of NC_056433.1, forward strand.
TAGGGAGGGAGCGCTCTAGAGGAGGCATGACAGTGGCAGCGGAAGTTCTGTTGTTTAACAGTATCTTCAGAGGGGTTTTTGTAGTGCTACCTGTTCCTGTTCCCTTACTGGCCAAGCCAGTGGCAGAGGGAGTTCTGTTGTTTAACAGTATCTTCAGAGGGGTTTTTGTAGTGCTACCTGTTCCTGTTCCCTTACTGGCCAAGCCAGTGGCAGAGGGAGTTCTGTTGTTTAACAGTATCTTCAGAGGGTTTTTTGTAGTTTGTAGTGCTACCTGTTCCTATTCCCTTACTGGCCAAGCCAGTGGCAGAGGGAGTTCTGTTGTTTAACAGTATCTTCAGAGGGGTTTTTGTAGTGCTACCTGTTCCTATTCCCTTACTGGCCAAGCCAGTGGCAGAGGGAGTTCTGTTGTTTAACAGTATCTTCAGAGGGGTTTTTGTAGTGCTACCTGTTCCTATTCCCTTACTGACCAAGCCAGTGGCAGAGGGAGTTCTGTTGTTTAACAGTATCTTCAGAGGGTTTTTGTAGTGCTACCTGTTCCTATTCCCTTACTGACCAAGCCAGTGGCAGAGGGAGTTCTGTTGTTTAACAGTATCTTCAGAGGGGTTTTTGTAGTGCTACCTGTTCCTATTCCCTTACTGACCAAGCCAGTGGCAGAGGGAGTTCTGTTGTTTAACAGTATCTTCAGAGGGGTTTTTGTAGTGCTACCTGTTCCTATTCCCTTACTGACCAAGCCAGTGGCAGAGGGAGTTCTGTTGTTTAACAGTATCTTCAGAGGGGTTTTTGTAGTGCTACCTGTTCCTATTCCCTTACTGACCAAGCCAGTGGCAGAGGGAGTTCTGTTGTTTAACAGTATCTTCAGAGGGGTTTTTGTAGTGCTACCTGTTCCTATTCCCTTACTGACCAAGCCAGTGGCAGAGGGAGTTCTGTTGTTTAACAGTATCTTCAGAGGGGTTTTTGTAGTGCTACCTGTTCCTATTCCCTTACTGACCAAGCCAGTGGCAGAGGGAGTTCTGTTGTTTAACAGTATCTTCAGAGGGGTTTTTGTAGTGCTACCTGTTCCTATTCCCTTACTGACCAAGCCAGTGGCAGAGGGAGTTCTGTTGTTTAACAGTATCTTCAGAGGGGTTTTTGTAGTGCTACCTGTTCCTATTCCCTTACTGACCAAGCCAGTGGCAGAGGGAGTTCTGTTGTTTAACAGTATCTTCAGAGGGGTTTTTGTAGTGCTACCTGTTCCTATTCCCTTACTGACCAAGCCAGTGGCAGAGGGAGTTCTGTTGTTTAACAGTATCTTCAGAGGGGTTTTGTAGTGCTACCTGTTCCTATTCCCTTACTGACCAAGCCAGTGGCAGAGGGAGTTCTGTTGTTTAACAGTATCTTCAGAGGGGTTTTTGTAGTGCTACCTGTTCCTATTCCCTTACTGACCAAGCCAGTGGCAGAGGGAGTTCTGTTGTTTAACAGTATCTTCAGAGGGGTTTTTGTAGTGCTACCTGTTCCTATTCCCTTACTGACCAAGCCAGTGGCAGAGGTAAAACCTGAGGGAGGTGCAGAAGATTTGTCCAGAAGGAAAAGCACTGCATTACCTCCTGGTGCAGCTCTTCCAGTTGAAGGTCTGTGGCCTTCTGTGCTTTTTCCATCTCATTAACGGTGTCCTTTTGAGTCTGTTCAATCAAAAATCGTAGTTCCCCTGTGAGAGTTCTTCATGTCCTCCATAACTTCCTTCAGATAAGAACACACTCCCTTCACAACAGAGGCTGACTCCTCTGCTCTCTGTTTTTGTTCCTCCTCAAGAAAGATTATGACTTGATGATGGTTAGTTTCCATTTGTGTTCACACCGATGCTATGAGAGAGCTATGAGAGATGGGAGAAGTGTTAAGTCCTCATGACTTAACATGAGTGTGTCTCTGATGCATTAGGATACCCAGGCCAAGCAGACAGGATACAGCCTTCACCAGCTCCAGGGGAATAAGGCCCACGGTACAGAACGCTGCGGAATGCTGTACAAGAAGAGTGAGGGGTGAGTGGACAGAGCTTTAATCACCAATTTGGCCTCTGGTACACAGAGCCAAGAGGAGCTGTTTGTTTCCCCGACAAAGGCAGGGAAATGTGGTTTTCATCGAGGCGTTGTGGTAATATGATGTAATATGATGTAATATGCCTTATCACATACATCATTCCATTTGCTGTTCATGAAATGGTATGGTTTGGTATTTTATTAGCTGTTGTGAAAGCAGCAGCTACTCTTCCTGGGGTCCACACATAACATGACACATTACATAATACAGAACATTAATAGACAAGAACATTAAGGACAGAACTACATACATTTAAAAATGGACATGTAGCCTTCATATCAATATGTACACACAAACTATCTAGGTCAAATAGGGAAGAGGAGTTGTGCTGTGAGGTGTTGCTTTATATGTTTTTTTTAAACCAGGTTTGCTGTTTATTTGAAGAATATGAGATGGGGGTTCCATGCAATAATGGCTCTATATAATGCTGTACTCTTTCTGGAATTTGTTCTGGATTTAGTTGTGGTTTGTGATATAGAAGCTGTGCCGTAGAGGAATAGAGTGTTCTAGTGAAATAATGAATGTTTACTCTTCTTCAGTCTCAGGAAGGTGTGGCAAAAGAGGAAGTGTTCGGTGAAGAACGGGTTCCTGACTATCTCCCATGGAACGGTAAGAGACTTCCTGTTTTTGTCTTCTCCTATTGGTCACTCACTTTCCTTCATGCATGCTGTCATGCATGGCCCTCTCCTTACGGTCTGAATATACAGTACATACTACATGTCAGTCAGTGGGATTCTGTAAGGTCTTTATTTTGGACACATTTCTTCCATAAATTGGAAAAAAATAAGATGTGGACGACGAAGTACAATTATTATTATTACCTCTTTTTTTTAAGAGCCAAACAACATGTTAGGAGAGAGCAAGAAGAAGAGAAAGATCAACAGAAGGAAGAGCATAAGCAAAAGGATGATAGACAGAATGGTGGGAAGAGGAATTTACCTCTTCATTTTCTGGTTGGCAGGCGGGGTGATTTCATTACTACCCCAGTACTCTCAAACTTGACTGGATTCCTGTTGACCTCTTCTAGGAATCCAATCACAAACCAGTACAAGCTCTTTTGGGCATGACTTTCCTCTTGACAACATTACCCTGAGCTCCAACGTTATTGTCCAAACGGCATAGTATTGTCTCAGTTGTGATCACAGAATGTCGTGACTGATCATTTCAGTAACAACCCTGTGTCAGGTCCTAAAACCTCTACGATTATTGCAGCTTCTCGCCAGACACAATACTGAGATATTGTTTGAAAGCTAAAATTCCCCCTGAGCATGGCTTCCACAGTGAATTCCCCCTGAGCCTGGCTTCCACAGTGAATTGTCCCTGAGCCTGGCTTCCACAGTGAATTCCCCCTGAGCCTGGCTTCCACAGTGAATTCCCCCTGAGCCTGGCTTCCACAGTGAATTCCCCCTGAGCCTGGCTTCCGCAGTGAATTCCCCCTGAGCCTGGCTTCCGCAGTGAATTCCCCCTGAGCCTGGCTTCCACAGTGAATTGTCCCTGAGCCTGGCTTCCACAGTGAATTCCCCCTGAGCCTGGCTTCCACAGTGAATTCCCCTTGAGCATGGCTTCCACAGTGAATTCCCCTGAGCATGGCTTCCACAGTGAATTCCCCCTGAGCCTGGCTTCCAGTGAATTGTCCCTGAGTGAAGTGAATCCCCCTGAGCCTGGCTTCCGCAGTGAATTCCCCTTGAGCCTGGCTTCCACAGTGAATTCCCCCTGAGCCTGGCTTCCGCAGTGAATTCCCCCTGAGCCTGGCTTCCACAGTGAATTCCCCCCTGAGCCCCCTGAGCCTGGCTTCCGCAGTGAGCCTGGCTTCCGCAGTTCCCCTGGCATGAGCCTGGCTTCCACAGTGAATTGTCCCTGAGCCTGGCTATCCACAGTGAATTGTCCCTGAGCCTGGCTTCCACAGTGAATTGTCCCTGAGCCTGGCTTGAATTGTCCACAGTGAATTGTCCCTGAGCCTGGCATCCACAGTGAATTGTCCCTGAGCCTGGCTTCCACAGTGAATTCCCTGAGCCTGGCTTCCACAGTGAATTCCCCTGAGCCTGGCTTCCACAGTGAATTCCCCCTGAGCCTGGCTTCCACAGTGAATTCCCCCTGAGCCTGGCTTCCACCCTGAGGTGGCATCCACAGTTTGTCCCCTGACCTGGCCCTGAGCCTGGTATCCACAGTGAATTCCCATGGCTTCCACGGTGAGCCTGGCCTGGCATCCACGGTGAATTGTCCCTGAGCCTGAGCCTGGCCTGGTATCCACAGTGAAGTGTCCCTGAGCCTGGCATCCACGGTAAATTGTCCCTGAGCCTGGTATCCACAGTGAATTGTCCCTGAGCCTGGTATCCACAGTGAATTGTCCCTGAGCCTGGTATCCACAGTGAATTGTCCCTGAGCCTGGCTTCCACAGTGAATTGTCCCTGAGCATCAAATCAAATCAAATTGTATTAGTCACATGCGCCGAATACAACAGGTGTGTAGACAGTGAAATGCTTACTTACAAGCCCCTAACCAACAATGCAGTTTAAAAAATATAAATAAGAAATAAAAAGAACAAGTAATTAAAGAGCAGCAGTAAAATAACAATGGCGAGACTATATACAGGGGGTACCAGTACAGAGTCAATGTGTTGGGGCACTAGTTAGTCGAGCGAATTGAGGTAACATGTACATGTAGGTAGAGTTATTAAAGTGACTATGCATAGATAATAACAGAGAGTAGCAGCGACGTAAAAGGGGTGGGGGGGTTGGCAATGCAAATAGTCTGGGTAGCCATTTGAAATAGTTTCCACAGTGAATTTGTCCAGTGATAATGGAAGAAAAGGATCACATTTGTTCTGTTTCCCTGCATTTCACATTTGACAATAAATAACTGGACAGTAATTGTGCGACAACACTGCTGTTCTTTGGGCCTTTATAGAGATGTGGCTGTAAGCCAACGATACATTTCTAGGAGGCTGCTGCATTTGACGTTCTCTTTTTATTTTTTAAATAATGTTTTTTATTTAAAGTAATTTTACTGTTTGGCATTATCCAACTGGGAAAGTGGCATGAATACAATATGAGCAACTTCAGCAGTCTGGCCCCCTCGGTTCTCTTACTCTTCTTTGCTCCTCTCTCATAGGCTAACACACCACCAGCAAAACTCAACCTGCTAACCTGTCAAGTGAAGCGTAACCCGGATGAGAAGAAAAGCTTTGATCTCTTCTCACGTAACTAAAGCAGCACTTTGATGCTCCATCTCAAACCTCTGCAACACTAGTCTGAATATGTAGCTACAATAGCAAAAGCATGACAGAAAACTATTCCAGAGACTCTATGATATGATAGTTATTGAATGACAGACATGTATCTTCCATCGAGTCTCTTAGCATCTCTTACTGCAAGTGCCAGTTGCATGTTGCTCAATCAGCCTATTATTTGTCTAAACAGATGACAGAACCTATCACTTTCAAGCTGAGGATGAGGCAGAGTGTCAGATGTAAGTACTGTGCCTGTCTGTGCCTTTTGCACTATGCAAGTTTGTGTGTGAACGTGGTGTGTACATCATTATGTCTGTACATGATACAGGTGGTACATGTAATTGGTCTCTCAGATTCTCTTTAAAGTCTTTCGCGTCACTAATGGAACCCTATTCCCCATAGGGCTCCGGTCAAAGGTAGTGCATTACATAGGGAATAGGGTGCCATATGGGACTCCACCTTTGCCCTCAGAGCTTACTGGTTCTCTCTGCTGCCTGTGTTTTCAGATGGATCTCAGTCCTGCAGAACAGTAAGGAGGAAGCCCTGAACGATGCCTTCAAAGGAGACCAGGACGAGGGAGGGGAGAACAACATAGTCCAGGAGCTGACCAAGGCCATCGTCAGCGAGGTCAAGAGGATGAGCGGCAACGATGTGTGCTGCGACTGCGGAGCGCCCAGTGAGTGACACACTGAGCATGCTGGGAAAAGGCAGCATGAATGTTTTGTGGTCTTCCTCCCAGAGGGTTATTATATCAAAGTGAAGAATGCATAGTCTACATATGTGATATATGTGAATGTGTGAGGGTCTGACATGGGTTTAGTCATTTACAAGGCTGAATGTACAATGGTTTGACAATTAACATGGGCTTTTCTCCATGTGCTGCACACACATTCTTAGGATTCTTTGTTAGGTCAGTCAGATTAGTTCTGCAAGGACAGAAGAAAGAGTGTTGGCTGTTCAGGCCGTCTGATGTTACTGAAATCCCACTGGGCCTATACACTGAGTGTACAAAACATTATGAACACCTACTCTTTCCCTGACATAGACTGACCTGGTGAATCCAGGCAAAAGCTATGATCCCGTTTTGATGTCACTTACTAAATCCACTTCAATCAGTGTAGATGAAGGGGAGGAGACAGGCTAAATAAGTATTTTAAGCCTTGATACAATTGAGACATGGATTGTGTATGTGTGCCATTCAGAGGGTAAATGGGCAAGACAAAATATTGAAGTATTTAAGTGCTTTTGAACGGGGTATGGTAGTAGGTACCAGGCGCACCGGTTTGACTGTGTCAAGAACTGCAACGCTGCTGGGTTTTTCACGCTTAACAGTTTCCCGTGTGTATCAAGAATGGTCCACCACCCAAAAGACATCCAGCCAACTTGACACAACTGTGGGAAGCATTGGAGTCAACATGGGCCAGCATCCCTGTGGAATGCTTTTGACACCCTGTAGAGTCCATGACCCAACGAATTGAGGTTGTTCTGGGGGCAAAAGGGGAGGGTGCAACTCAATATTAGGAATGTGTTCTTAATGTTTTGTACACTGTGTTTATAGGACACTGAAAATAGTGCATCAATAAACTACAGCTCCTTTTTAGGAGTGGAACATTATTTAACGGTGCAACTATTTCAGGTAAGAACTTATAATGAGATCACCCTAGTCTTTTTTCTTTTTATTGTTTTTTAAAAGTCATTTTCAAGTTTATTGGACAGCGACAGTTGAGAAAGACAGGAAAATGAAGAGGAGAAATGGTGTGCCTCTCCGCCAGCGCTGGCATAGCGCTGGCATAGATGTAGGATCTTAATTTGATCAATCTTTTGTTGCCGAGAATTTTCCTGTGCAGGAGGAAATGCAAACTTGTGCTTATTCAAGGTTTAAAAAGGCTTCTAAAGTGTGTACTTTCCACTTTAAAATGTCAGACTTGATTTGCCCTAATGAAAAATGTATCAACTCCTACAAAAAATGGCCATTGATTATAATCCCCATAATAATTCACATTTCCTGTTGCTGCAGGATTATTTTCCTGCTGTAGAAAACTGGGTCAAATTGAGATCCTGCATCTCTACATGTGTGCCCCGAGGCAATGTTAGCTAGCGCCAGACCACCCCGGGATACAGCACACTAGTCTTAACACTGATAATATCCTCTATATCTGTCTTCAGATCCCACCTGGCTCTCCACTAACCTGGGAGTGCTCATCTGCATCGAGTGTTCTGGAATCCACAGGGAGATGGGCGTCCACTACTCTAGAATACAGTCTCTCACACTGGACGTCCTGGGAACCTCAGAGCTCCTGGTAGATACTACAGGCTTTTAGGATTGTATTTGACAGACTTTTGTACTATAGTATAGTTAAATCTGGGAGATTAAGGCTAGATTCATAAAGGCTGAGCAGATACGAAATTGACGTGTGCTCTACCTGGTCTTTCCCAGCTGGCTAAGAATGTAGGGAACGCAGGTTTCAATGAGATCATGGAGGCGGACCTGTCTGCACAGAGCGTGACTAAACCCAACCCCTCCAGTGACATGTAAGTGACAGACTGCAGGGCAGGCCACACAAAACAGGAACAACACTGAATAGATTTCATTTCACATTAAGTCGAAATACGTTTCACTTCTTTTTTTTATACTGTTTATAGTCCTGAGTGTCTTAGGTTGTGTCCAAAATGACACACAATTCAATGGGCCCTGGTCTACAGACACCCTAGTTCGAATCCAGGTTATATCACAACCAGCCGTGATTGGGAGTCCCATAGGGTGGCACAGAATTTGGCCTGTGTAGGGCATCATTGTAAATAAGAATTAGTTCTTAACTGACTTGCCTAGTAAAATAAAGGTTAAAAAAAACTTTTTTTTACAAATAAAAGTAGTGCACTGTGCTGCTGAGGGGAGGACGGCTCATAATAATGGATGGAACCGAGCGAATGGAATGGCAACAAATCATGTGTTTGATACCATTCTACCCCTTCCACTCCAGCCATTACCACAAGCCCGTCCTCCCCAATTAAGGTGCCACCAACCTCCTGTGCACTAATATATAAGGGAGAGGGGTGCCAATTTGTACGCAGGTTTGCACTTGTTTCCTGTCTCTTTCCTGGTATTTGATCATCTATCTGTCTGGGCTCTTGTCTCCCTCAGGCAGACGAGGAAGGACTACATCACAGCCAAGTACACGGAGAAGCGTTTTGCTCAGAGGAAGTGTGCGGACGTGGCGTCCAGGCTGCACGTCCTGTGTGAGGCAGTGAAGACCCGAGACATCCTCTCTCTCATCCAGGTCTATGCTGAAGGAGTGGACCTGATGGAGACCATCCCGCTGGCCAATGAGCATGTGAGATGATTGACACTGGTTGCGTCCCAAATGGCACCCTATTTCTTACATAGTCCACTACTTTTCACCAGAGCACTATGGGCCCTGGTCAAAAATAGTGCACCATATAGGGAGTAGGGTGCCATTTGGGAAGTAGACATTGCCTTCTAAAAGTGACATGAGAGAAACATTAGTCTTGAAGTCCCTCATGGACTTAAAAAGCTTGACTGGTTTTTCTAGTTTTTGTGTGATTTGTTTTTGTGTGATTTGTCATTTGTCATATTTGAATGCCTCTGATTGGTAGGTATATTGGCTATATGTTTCTAACTCTGATGTTGTCGAACTGTTGTCTTGAGTTGTCATTGTTTCATGCTTTCAGGAACCGGGTGAGACAGCACTACACCTAGCAGTACGAATGGTGGACCGCAACTCCCTCCATATTGTGGACTTCCTGGCCCAAAATAGGTACTAAAGTACTGGGTGAAAAGATGCTGGTTTTATAGCTTATAGTAGCAGAAGCAAACAAGCTCTCAGATATCAAATGTGAAGAGGGGAAGTTATTTAACAGCATATAATGAAATATTTAGATAGGAGCAGAAGTTGTTCTCCCAATAACTGTCAATATCAACGAACGGCAGTGTTGCCCCCTTGTGGTGATAGTGCTCAGCTGCGTGTCTAACTTAACTTTTCTTTTTAGGTTCCAAAAGTCCTCACAAGGATAGGAAAATAAGGCTTTTTAGGCTTAGGGGTTAGGTTTAGTGTTAGGGTTAGAATTAGGGTAGGGGTAAGGGGTTAGGAATTAGGGTTTGGGGTTAAGGTTTGGTTAAGAGTAAGGTTTAGGGTTAGGAAAAATACAATTTTGAATGGGTATACATTTTTTGTCCCCCACTTGGATAGTAAAACCAACGTGTGTGTGTGTCTCTCTCTGTCTGTAATTCTGTCTGTGTGTGTAAGTGGGAACCTGGAGAAGCAGACAGCCAAAGGGAGCACGGCACTGCACTACTGCTGTCTGACCGACAACAGTGAGTGTCTCAAACTGCTACTGCGGGGCAGGGCCTCAGTCAGTATTGGTAAGTACCCTCGTAGGATCAATTGCATCCCAAATGGCACCCTATTTCCTATATAGTGCACTACTTTTAATCAGGACTCATAGGGCTCTAGTCAAAAGTAGTGCACTATATATGGAATAGGGTGCAATTTGGGATACAACCCATCAACAAATGATAAAGGGCTGGTCAAGTCCCATAGAAACACGTTATTGAAGCTCTGGTTGGTTTGTCTGTCTCTGTGTGCAGCCAACGAGGCAGGAGAAACACCAATGGACATCGCCAAACGCCTCAAACATACGCAGTGTGAGGAGCTGGTGAGTGTAGGCTTGCAATGTAATCTGAAGGTCATAGACATTTTAACACAATGACTGTATCCCAATTCTCCACCCTTTTCCCAACGTGTTAACTTGCACACTTTTCGGCGTGGATTTAACAATAGAGAAAACTCCCCCCAGACAATTCTTACACCATTCTTATGCTTTTAAATCCATGACAGGGAGAGGGCAAAGGCACACTTTTGGAAAAGGGTGGAGGATTAGGAAACAGCCTATAAAAATATGATGATCCTCTTTATTAGAGGGTCCATGGTGCCATATGATCAAGATGGGTAACAGCAGATAGAGGTTGACTGTACGTTTGTTGTCTTTGTGGTGTTCAGCTGACCCAGGCCGAGACGGGGAAGTTCAACGTCCACGTGCATGTGGAGTATGAGTGGCGGCTCAGCAACGACGACAACCTGGACGAGAGCGAAGATGAGATGGAGGACAAGGTGAGTTAGTTTACCTTTATTTTGGTTTGATTTATTAGGATCCCCATGATGACAGACTTACTGGGGTCTGACATGTAACGAAAAAAACATTAAAAACAAACAAAAACGTTAACATGTATATACAGTACCAATCAAAAGTTTGGACACACCTACTCATTCCAGGGTTTTCTTTATTTTTACTATTTTATTTTCATGTAGTAACCAAAAAAGTGTTTAACAAATCAAAATATATTATATATTTGAGCTTCTTCAAAGTAGCCACCCTTTGCCTTGATGACAGCTTTGCACACTCTTGGCATTCTCTCAACCAGCTTCACCTGGAAAGCTTTTCCAATAGTCTTGAAGGAGTTCCCACAAATGCTGAGCACCTGTTGTTTGCTTTTCCTTCACTCTGCGGTCCAACTCATCCTCTGCGGTCCAACTCATCCTGTTCTTGGCCAGCTGCATTTTAACTAGGTCTTTCTTTGCTGCACTTGACCATATGACTGGACAATAATCAAGATAAGATCAAGCTAGAGCCTGCAGGACTTGCTTTATGGAGTGTGTGTAAAATTGCTGTATGGTTGAAACATCAGCATACATGGGGACACATGCTTTGTTTAATGCCAGTGGCAAGTCATTGCTAAAAATAGAAAAGAGTAGAAGGCTTAGAGCTGCCCTGCGTTACACCCACTTTACATGTTTGACATTAGAGAAGCTTCCATTAAAGTAAACCCTCTGAGTTCTATTAGATACAGTAGATGACCCTGAATCCACGATATAGCAGAGGTTGAAAAGCCATAACACATACACTGCCGTTCAAAAGTTTGGAGTCACTTAGAAATGTCCTTGTTTTTGAAAGAAAAGCACATTTTTTGTCCATTAAAATAACATCAAATTGATCAGAAATACAGTGTAGACATTGTCTCAACAACAGGTTGTGGTCAATAATATCAAAGGCTGCACTGAAATCTAACAGAGTGGAGGCTCTTATAGCAGCAAGGGGGGGACCAACTCCGTATTAATGCCCATGATTTTGGAATGAGATGTTCGACGAGCAGGTGTCCACATACTTTTGGTCATGTAGTGTATGTGTTTATGACATCCCAGGGGAATCGGTGCTGCCTACTGTATACCAGACACACTTGGTATGCATATAAACTGTTCTATGCTGTGTATGTAGGCTGTGCTATGCTGTGCATGTAGCATATCACCATCTGTTTCCAATTGTTAAAAAAGATGGCATCGATATCATTAGCAGTCTAGTAATGCTCTCTACCTGTGCGTCCTATCCCCCATAACCAGCCCATCCCCCACAGACGGTCAGAGCAGGAACGTCCTGTCAGCTGTTTCGTCCCGAGCAGTGGTCTCATGGGTCCAATGCCTGGTGGTCCCAACATGGCCTCCCTGGCCCGTGACGCAGCCAGCCTGGCCAGAGACAAGCAGAGAGCCCATCTCCCCAGCATGATGATGAACAACGAGACCTATGGCACCATCCTGGAACTCAGCCCCCCTCCCTCCGGCGTGCCAGCGTTACCGGTGGTACCCACCCCTCACCTTCCCCCCAGGACAGCCACCAAAGGTCAGTCGGACGACAATGAGCATAGGTCATAGGTCATGCATTAGGTCAGGGGTGTCAAACTCAAGTCCTGGAGGGTGTCTTCTGGTTTTTGTTTTATCCTTTCGTTAGGTTCTAATTATCAGAGTAAGAACTCAATGGACACTATGAAAGCTCAAACCAAGTTTATTCTTCCCAAAGGATCAAACAGCTGAATCGAACACAACATGCTTACCATAGTGGTGGTATTTGTACCCCACTTTGGGTGGAGTCTCCTCCATCTCGTTAAACATTGTATCTTTATTGCTAGGCAGGAAACTAAGTGATACGGCAATAAACTTTTCCTCTCCCTTAACGTGACTTGACCTGACCTCGACCCCCTTCATCTCTAATCCATGACTCTCTCTCCCCTTATCAATGCCTGCCACGTGATCGTTTTCCCTACACTCAAAACATTCCAAGCTTAATTGCATCCACCATATACCTTCCTCCTACAGATAACCATTAACCTCTGGTGTAGACCCTCGACTATGGCACCCCTCAGGTCTCTAGTATAACTAATGATTCATAACATTTAAAGTTCACAAATCCAAACTCATCAGTCCCCCCTTTTTTTAACATTTGACATCATACTGTTCAACATGACATAAACTTGGAAATGACTTATAAATGGACAAACGATGATAATAAAACATGAATAAATAAATAAACATGATTAACGTTCACCGTGAGGTTTACAAACGCAGAGATTTATGTCCTCTGTTCTATGACAACACCATACACACTCTTATTTCCCTTTAGAACACTGATCATAACATGTGCGCTGGAGCCTTTGACTCCTTCCATTTCAACTTTCTCCGACATTATCTCACCACCGAGTCTAACAATTCACTGGTCTCTTTTCCCCATGATTCTCCATAACTACTGCACCACCATGTCAATGAACAAAAAAAAAATGTAACGTTCATTTTAGGTTTGGTACCCCAATGCTAATTCCTCGTGACCCCTCCACCCTTTCGTCCATTCTAGAAATATATTTCAGAATAAAGTGACATAAAATGTAAATCTTTCATAATAAAACGACATAAAATGTCTCATGAGATTAAAAGCCCCCCCAAGGTTTTCTGAGTTACCCGGAGTGTTTGGCCAGATACTTTTTTATTTGTTTCCTCTTTAGAATCCATTCCCCAGGTGTTTCGCCTAGATTCTGTAACCCAAAATACTTTTTCCTGTGGCAAATTTAGACAATTTCTCATCATAACAAATCCGCGATATTTGAACCCTGGCATCTATTAATAAGTTGTGTAAAATGTGTTCTCATCCGGTCTTCCTTCACATAGAAACTGTAATCTCTATAAACCACTATCGATCGAACCGATACCGATACCATATGTGAAAGTTTCCTGTCCCGCTACTTTCAGAAGGTTTTGTTGCTGCTCTTTTGAAAAAGAGGCAAACGCTTACATGGCAGCATTTCCTCCGAATGCAACAGGCTCCACTTCCACTCTACACTCATTATTCCAAAACCCAACGGCCCCACATCTAAAACAGGGATCTATCTCCCTACGCTTTGGTGTCTTTTGTTTGCCTTACCTTGGCCATTGAAACCACTGTTGGTGACTTCCACTGTGACTGTATTAAACCATCGCACGTCTGCAAAGTGAACAGAGTTATATTCCACTCAAAGCATCCTGCTCTATTTCATCCACAACCCCCGCAATTGATCACAGGTTTCCAACCTGCCACCAAAGCCGAAGTGCAAATTCAGTCTTTCTGTGTCTGCGTACTTCTACTACTTCCAGGTTTATCGGTTTGTATTTTTTGTTGATAGAACGCTGACATCAAGATGTTGGCATATTGAGCTTTTGATTCTGGTTCTATGTCAAGTCACAATTGCCTCCCTGAATTCTCTATCAGAATAGAATGTTCCGTTAGCCAGGAAATGGTGACCAATTTTATCCCGTTTGCTGAATTTTTCCCATATTCGAGCCGATTTGTTAGAATGCTTGTGCCCTTCTTTCAGCGCCTCCATGGCTTAAATCCTCTAGTTCCACTTTACAGGGAGAATCGGGGCAGTCTGTCACCATTTCAATAGTTATAATTCCCAAACCTCTCCCGACAGTGTCCAGGGTGTTTTCTTCACTCCCGTCTCTACACCTTCTATGAACTGTTTTCCAAGGTAGCGCTACCCACTTCCCCGGAGAATTCCCCACTTCCCCGGAGTTATGGTATTTGTGCCTATTAATTGGTCACGGCACTTAATACCTTGTATTAGAACCAATACTACAGCGTCTGCAAATGTATTACTGGAAAATACAACCGCCCCAATAGGGCATAAACCAACCTCTCTCCTTATCGCTACTGCTCATATACTCAAATCATGTTATCTTTCTCTTTTTCTAACCCACAGCTACTTGGCCCTCCAGGAATTGAGTTTGTCACCCCTGTGCTGGACCATAGGTCCTTGAAAGTGTTGCTGGAATAGTGACAAATGGTTGACCCTATGACTGTAACCTTGCAGGTCCACGGTGGAAGCAGGTTCCTATGGAGGGGGTGGGTAGACAGAGGTCCTCCTCAGACCCCCCAGACCCTCACACCCCAGACCCCAACTGCTCCATGTATGGTAAGTGCACTATATCATACTACACAATAAATAACACAATTGTAATTATGTGATGGTGTCACGATCGTCGTAAGCATACTCGGACCAAAGCGCAGTGTGATCTGGGTCCCACATATTTATTTAATGAAACGCACAAAAACAATAAAGAATAACGTGACGTTCTGGAGTGCTCACAGGCAACTACACAAAAAGAAGATCCCACAAAACACAGTGGGGAAATGGCTGCCTAAATATGATCCCCAATCAGAGACAACGAAAAACAGCTGCCTCTGATTGGGAACTATACCAGGCCAACATAGAACTAAACAACCTAGAATACCCACCCTAGTCACACCCCGACCTAACCAAAATAGAGAATAAAAAGGCTCTCTATGGTCAGGGCGTGACAGATGGATAGATAGATTGATATCACTCTCCTCTCTCCATGTAGTGCTTCCTCCAACTGCTCCCCCTCCCCCTGTGAACAAGAGGACTAATGTGATGGAGCCTAGAGGCCATAAGACTGGTCCTCTACCACCTTTACCTCCAGTATTACCTGGGTCTCCAGTGCCAACGGTCATCCCAGGAGCACCAGTCCAACCAACAGCACCCCCCTTCAAAACCACACAGCCCCCTCCTGTCCCCGCACACCCCTCTCCTGTCCCCGCACACCATCCCAGCAGGAGAGCCACAGGGCCCAAGTCACCTAAATCACCAACTAGGTAAGAACTGGGGCAGAATTTATCAAGCATCTCAGAGTAAGAGTGCTGAATTAGGATCAGTTTAGTATTTTAAATCACAATGAATATGATTACGTGGATATGGGGGACCTGATCCTAATTCAGCACTTCTACTCTGAGACGCTTCATACATATGGCCACTGACCATGGAAGGATCATGTTTTGAATTCTTAAACTGCATCCTCATAATGTTCTCATTCAAGAGTATTGCATATTGTGTGTAGATAACCTGTGGATAGATGGATACAGTAGATGGATGGATGGATGGATGGATTGGTTTCACTCCCCGTTCTCCATCTAGTGATTATCAGTTAACTAAGACCATTCATGTATGTGTGGGTTCAGTTCAGATAAACCCGCTCCTAAAGGACCTCCCACCAGGACTGCTGGACCAACTGATGGACCAGGTAAACAGACAAATACAATTATTATAAAATATTAAATAACTGGTCTGTTCTGATTCAAAGAGCTTTAATGTACAGTTGAAGTTAGAAGTTTACATACACCTTATCCAAATACATTTAAACTCAGTTTTTCACAATTCCTGACATTTAATCCATGTCTTAGGTCAATTAGGATCACCACTTTGTTTTAAGAATGTGAAATGTCAGAATAATAGCAGAGAGAATTATTTATTTCAGATTTGATTTCTTTCATCACATTCCCAGTGTGTCAGAAGTTTACATACACTCAATTAGTATTTGGTAGCATTGCCTTTAAATTGTTTAACTTGGGTCAAACGTTTCGGGTAGCCTTCCACAAGCTTCCCACAATAAATTGGGTGAATTTTGGCCCATTTCCTCCTGACAGAGCTGGTGTAACTGAGTCAGGTTTGTAGGCCTCCTTGCTCGCACACGCTTTTTCAGTTCTGCCCACAAATGTTCTATGGGATTGAGGTCAGGGCTTTGTGATGGCCACTCCAATACCTTGACTTTGTTGTCCTTTAGCCATTTTGCCACAACTTTGGAAGTATGCTTGGGGTCATTGTCCATTTGGAAGACCCATTTGCGACCAAGCTTTAACTTCTTGACTGATGTCTTGAGATGTTGCTTCAATATATCCACATAATTGTCCCTCTTCATGATGCCATCTATTTTGTGAAGTGCACCAGTCCCTCCTACAGCAAAGCACCCCCACAACATGATGCTGCCACCCCCGTGCTTCACAGTTGGGATGGCGTTCTTTCGGCTTGCAAGCTTCCCCCTTTTTCCTCCAAACATAACGATGGTCATTATGGCCAAACAGTTATTTTTGTTTCCTCAGACCAGAGGACATTTCTCCAAAAAGTACAATCTTTGTCCCCATGTGCAGTTTTGGAGCAATGGCTTCTTCCTTGCTGAGCGGCCTTTCAGGTTATGTCGATATAGGACTCGTTATACTGTGGATATAGATACTTTGTATCTGTTTCCTCCAGCATCTTCACAAGGTCCTTTGCTATTGTTCTGGGATTGATTTGCACTTTTCGCACCAAAGTACGTTCATCTCTAGGAGACAGAACGCATCTCCTTTCTGAGCGGTATGGCGGCTGCGTGGTCCCATGGTGTTTATACTTGCGTACTATTGTTTGTACAGATGAATGTGCTACCTTCAGGCATTTGGAAATTGCTCCCAAGGATGAACCAGACTTGTGGAGGTCTACAAAAAAATTCTGAGGTCTTGGCTAATTTCTTTTGATTTTCCCATAATGTCAACCAAAGAGGGACTGAGTTTGAAGGTAGGCCTTGAAATATATCCACAGATACACCTCCAATTGACTCAAATGATGTCAATTAGCCTATCAGAAGCTTCTAAATCCATTACATAATTTCTGGAATTTTCCAAGCTGTTTAAAGGCACAGTCAACTTAGTGTATGTAAACTTCTGACCCACTGGAATTGTGATACAGTGAATTATAAGGGAAATAATCTGTCTGTTAACAATTGTTGGAAAAATTACTTGTGTCATGCACAAAGTAGATGTCCTAACCGACTGCCAAAACTATAGTTTGTTAATTAACAAGAAATGTGTGGAGTGGTTGAAAAACAAGTTTTAATGACTCCAACCTAAGTGTTTGTAAACTTCCCACTTCAAATGTAAAACCTTCTTCTAAACCTTCTTTTACAATTGCGTCTTTATTCTCTGTGTTTGGTCAATGAATTGATGATTGCTGTCTCTGTGTGTCTTTTTGTTTGTGTGAGCAGTAAAGACTGCACCTGTACCTGGCTCCCCTCACAGCTCTGGTCCCACCCCTCCAACACTGAAGCCCCGCGCCAACCACCCTGTAAGCGCCTAATATAATAATAAAATATGCCATTTAGCAGACACTTTTATCCAAAGCAACTTATGTGAGCATACATTTTCGTATGGGTGGCCCTAGCAGGAAAGGAAACCACAATCTTGATGTTGCTAACGCCAAGCTCTACCAACTGAGCCACACAGGACCTGACCTCAGCCAATTATTAGCTCCTGACATTGGCCAATTAGAGCTGTGCAATCACTACCTCACACACAGACTATTATAGCAATACAGTAATATCACATTTACACTGATTATGATCAAGTCATATTTACAGTCTTAGGATTTACCATCAGGACTGATTGAACACAAAAATCATAAACTAACATTGTCTTGTCTCACTTTGTATTAATTGGCCTTTTTCGCACTCAGAAACAGAAACCCAAGAGAGTGAAAGCCATCTACAACTGTTCTGCTGATAACTCAGATGAGTTGACATTCACAGAGGGAGAGGTGATCGTAGTGGATGGAGAGGAGGACCCGGAGTGGTGGGTAAGTACTGTATATATATATACACTCACACACACTCACACTAAAGTGTTGTCATATCTGTACCACTGACTGTATCCTGTCCTGTGTATATTACAGTTTGGACATATGGAGGGGGAGCCGACCAGGAGAGGGGTCTTCCCTGTGAAATTTGTACACTTCATCACTGACTGATGCATCTGATGGTGTGACCGAAGCTGTCTCTCGCCTCTAGGCTGTCTTTATCTATGGCTGTATCAGAAGAGGCTGGTGGGAGGAGCTATAGGAGGGCAGACTCATTGTAATGGCTAGAATGGAATTGATGGAACAGAGTCAAGCATGTGATTTCCATATGTTTGATACTGTTCCATTTATTCCATTCCAGACATTATAATAAACCCGTCCTCCTACAGCTCCTCCTACCAGCCTCCACTGGTCTTTATGTGAGACTGTGAGTGAAAAAGATGTGGAATGTGATCTGTGTGTGTGTGTGTATGATGTTATTCTCATGCATCCAAACATCAAAAGAAAATTACTGCTTCCCAAATAGTACCCTATTCCCTACATAGTGCACAACTTTTGACCAGAGTCCTATGGGTCCTGATCAATGGTAGGGCACTGTATAGGGAATGTATACTATGTGACCTGCCAACAGAATGTTCTACAATTATGGAAAATGTGTGACAAACTATGTAACAACATTAACCAAATAAGAGGCAAGGAGAAAACTGTTCAGCCCGCACCCCGAGGGTTGAGAAACTTCAGTTTGTTGGGACAACTGGAAATAACTGGAGAAAGATTCTGGTTAGACTATGGCTAGAATTCAATCCAATCGCACTTCGTCCACAATGTGCATTTTAAAGGCAATGTTCCCTTGTTCGCGGAGACCACATTCATGGTGTACGCTGCACATGTCTGCTTAATCAAAGATGACCTTTAAATGGTGTGTTGTCCCTCAGATCCAGTAATGTGTATTGTGTTATTAACTCAATGGGTATTGAAAGAGTAAACTCATAATGTAATAAAAAAAACATATTGTACAGACATTCAACGTTCTCTACATATTACATAGTCATTAAACTGCTGTGAATCACAAACACTTGCCACTGTGCATGGTCATCCCTGACCACCTCTGCTGATGGGAAACTGATATGTTTGATCCTAACATAGAAAAAAATCTAATTTATCAAGAAAGCATTTGTGAATATATATCATGCTATCGAAAGGGTTACAGGGTAACTCTGTATGTACATTGTTGTAGCTGTACAATCATCTTCCCTCTTGTTCTTTACAAGGTCATTAAAACTTGAAATGGCTCATTGTGTGTTTTGTCTTCAATTCATCATGTTATGACGGATCAGTATAGTGGTCACTCTACTTACACGTACTGTAATGACAGTCCAGATGATGATGATGACATGACAGATCATAGCAATCTAATAACTGCTCTTGCTGCTATGCCCTAAAATGTTGTTACAACACTGGTGTCGTCCCGAAAATCTCCCCCCTGCCAGAACAAACTTCATGTCAGGATAGGCAACCAAAATGAATAATGAATGTATGTGTGTTATATTAAACATAGAGGAGGGAGTAAAATGTTGGCAAGCAATAAACATTTCAGAACAACTATGGCTGAATTATTATCCTTCCACATTCAAAAATACTAATCGAATAAGACATGGGAGAGATGAGGAATTTTGGCAAAGAGTTTTATTTATAGACTAATACAAAATCAGTAGCAGATTTAAGTACGGGCGGCATCTTGCTGCCACCAGCGGGCGCGGCTGCTGAAGGGGGGCCTCGCCCAGGGGCATCTTGCTGCCACCAGCGGGCACGGCTGCTGAAGGGGGGCCTCGCCCAGGGGCATCTTGCTGCCACCAGCGGGCGCGGCTGCTGAAGGGGGGCCTCGCCCAGGGGCATCTTGCTGCCACCAGCGGGCGCGGCTGCTGAAGGGGGCCTCGCCCAGGGGCATCTTGCTGCCACCAGCGGGCGCGGCTGCTGAAGGGGGCCTCGCCCAGGGGCATCTTGCGGCTGCTGAAGGGGGCCTCGCCCAGGGGCATCTTGCTGCCACCAGCGGGCGCGGCTGCTGAAGGGGGGCCTCGCCCAGGGGCATCTTGCTGCCACCAGCGGGCGCGGCTGCTGAAGGGGGGCCTCGCCCAGGGGCATCTTGCTGCCACCAGCGGGCGCGGCTGCTGAAGGGGGGCCTCGCCCAGGGGCATCTTGCTGCCACCAGCGGGCGCGGCTGCTGAAGTGGGGCCTCGCCCAGGGGCATCTTGCTGCCACCAGGGGGCGCGGCTGCTGAAGGGGGGCCTCGCCCAGGGGCATCTTGCTGCCACCAGCGGGCGCGGCTGCTGAAGGGGGGACTCGCCCAGGGCGCCATACAAGCTAGAACCTCCACATACACTTGAAACAAATAGCCAAACCAAAAACTGCAGACAAAAATACTTTCTGCTACTAAGATCAGTGAAATGTAGGTTAAACTGACAGAGTGAAGAGCAGAAATGTCAACTAGCAAGCAAGTCGCAGTAACGACTCTGTCAATCACCGCATTCTTATCGGCAGACTCAATAACCTTGGCTTTTTAAATGACTGCCTCGCCTGGTTCACCAACTACTTCTCAGATAGAGTTCAGTGTGTCAAATCGGAGGGCCTTTTGTCCGGACCTCTGGCAGTCTCTATGGAGGGGCCACAGGGTTAAATTCTCGGGACGACTCTT
Source organism: Oncorhynchus tshawytscha (assembly GCF_018296145.1). Classification (NCBI taxonomy): domain Eukaryota; kingdom Metazoa; phylum Chordata; class Actinopteri; order Salmoniformes; family Salmonidae; genus Oncorhynchus; species Oncorhynchus tshawytscha. The sequence goes on from NC_056433.1 coordinate 15,024,991, forward strand.
TTCTCTGTATATATCAATGATGTCGCTCTTGCTGCTGGTGATTCTCTGATCCACTTCTACGCAGACGACACCATTCTGTATACATCTGGCCCTTCTTTGGACACTGTGCTAACAATCCTCCAAACAAGCTTCAATGCCATACAACACTCTGTCCGAGGCCTCCAACTGCTCTTAAATGCAAGTAAAACTAAGTGCATGCTCTTCAACCGATTGCTGCCCGCACTCTCCCGCCCGACTAGCATCACTACTCTGGACGGTTCTGACTTAGAATATGTGAACAACTACAAATACCTAGGTGTCTGATTAGACTGTAAACTCCTTCCAGACTCACATTAAGCATCTCCGATCCAAAATGAAATCTAGAATCGGCTTCCTATTTCGCAACAAAGCCTCCTTCCCTCATGCTGCCAAACATACCCTCATAAAACTGACTATCCTACCGATCCTTGATTTTGGCAATGTCATTTACAAAATAGCCTCCAACACTCTACTGGATGTAGTCTATCACAGTGCCATCCGTTTCGTCACCAAATCCCCATATACTACCCACCACTGCAACCTGTATGCTCTTGTTGGCTGGTCCTCACAACATATTCGTCTCCAAACCCACTGGCTCCAGGTCATCTATAAGTCTACGCTAGGTAAAGTCCCGCCTTATCTCAGCTCACTGATCACCATAGCAACACCCACCCATAGCACGCACTCCAGCAGGCATATTTCACTGGTCACCCCCAAAGCCAACACTTCCTAACAGTTCTCTGCTGCCAATGACTGGAACGAATTGCAAAAATCACTGAAGCTGGAGTCTTATACCTCCCTCTCTATCTTTAAGGATCAGCTGTCAGAGCAATGTACTGATCACTGTACCTGTACTCAGCCAGTCTGTAAATAGCACAACCAACTACCTCATCCCCATATTGTTATTTATTCTCTTGCTCTTTTGCACCCCACTATCTCTACTTGCACATCATCATCTGCACATCTGTCACTCCAGTGTTAATGCTAAATAGTAATTATTTCACCTCCATGGCCTATTAATTGCCTTACCTCAGTTATTGTCCAAAGATGCCCAAGTGTTTTTACCGGGCTAAATATGTAGCTAGCTAGTTGGTATTTCCAAGTAGTTAGCCAACTAATTTACTAGGCATTCTATGAGTTCTCATCAAGATGCATTTTTTATTTTGCTGTCAAAATATTGCCATAATGCGTGCTTGTTCTGAATCTGTCAGAACGTCACTTTGTGTCAAAGGTCATCATCAGACAGTCGACTCCTGTTTCCCTCCAACAGTGGAGCTGGACAGGTCATGCATCATTCTGGAGTTAATGGGGACCAAAAATCATGGCAATGTAACACACCTTCAGTCATAAACTCAGCAAAAAAAAGAAACGTCCCCTCACTGTCAACTGTGTTTATTTTCAGCAAACTTAACACGTGTAAATATTTGTATGAACATAAGATTCAACAACTGAGACATAAACTGAACAAGTTCCACAGACATGTGACTAACAGAAATTGAAAAATGTGTTCCTGAACAAAGGGGGGGTCAAAATCATGGAGGGATTGTGCCTTCCTGGTGTAACTCGGGCAGTTGTTGTTGCCATCCTGTACCTTGCCATCCGGTGTGATGTTCAGATGTACCGATCCTGTGCAGGTGTTGTTACACATGGTCTGCCACTGCGAGGCCAATCAGCTGTCCGTCCTGTCTCCCTGTAGCCCTGTCTTAGGCATCTCACAGTACGGACATTACCATTTATTGCCCTGGCCACATCTGCAGTTCTCATGCCTCCTTGCAGCATGCCTAAGGCCCGTTCACGTAGATGAACGTGCCTTTGGTGTTTTTCAGAGTCAGTAGAAAGGCCTCTTTTGTGTCCTAAGTTTTCATAACTGTGACCTTAATTGCCTACCGTCTGTAAGTTGTTAGTGTCTTAACGACCGTTCCACAGGTGCATGTTTATTAATTGTTTATGGTTCATTGAACAAGCATGGGAAACATTGTTCAAACCCTTTACAATGAAGATCTGTGAAGTTATTTGGATTTTTACGAATTATCTTTGAAAGACAGGGTCCTGAAAAAGGGATGTTTCTTTTTTTGCTGAGTTTATTTGTCACACAAAATGTGTGAGTCAAACTTCAATAGAAGTAACCTGATATGCTCAATCATTTGCAGCTGGACTGGAATTCACCAAGGACTGGATGGAACGCAGGCCCTCTCCCTGTATCGATTTGATCAACCCGGCTGAGATAGACCTGCTTCTCATCAGCGAGTCAGTCTTCCTTCCCTCTCATCTGTTCTGTAAAAAACACAATACACAAAAGAAAACAAGTGTTTTTTAACAAGTTATTTTTATTGGACAAATCCAGGTAGTCCCCCGTTTCAGTATGGGGATACCTAGTCAGTTGTACAACTGAATGCATTCAACTGAAATGTGTCTTCCACATTTAACCCCACCCTTCTGAATCAGAGAGGTGCGGCGGCTGCCTTAATCATCATCCACGTCATCGGCGCCCGGGGAGCAGTTGTTGTTGGGGGTTAACTGCCTTGTAGGGCAGAACGGCAGATTTTTATCTTGTCGATTTGGGAAAATCGATCTACATAGCCATGTCTTCAGGGCAAAAACTACAGGATGCTGCTGTGTAGAGTCGGTGTAGAGATGCCATCATCCATTATGGACAATTGGGGTTCACATGGTGTCGGTGACTGTCTCCGTTTTTCCTCCAGATAACATCTCTGCAGATGACATGCTGCACACAGAGACCAACGTGGATGAGAGCATGGAGAAGATCGAGGCCATCAACCTCTACGAGGTGAAAGAGGTGCCCGGCATTATGTTATGCTGTTACCACGCGGGTCATGTCCTGGGCACAGCCATGTTCATGATGAAGATAGCAGGGGTAAAAGGGAGTACTGAGTTTAGAAAATGAGAGCTTTTTCAACTTCTTCTTGAAAGGTTCCATTGGTACATGATTTCCCCTGATTTTGTCCAGTTTTATTATTCTTGAATGTCTCCTCATCTCCACCTTGTTTTTGTAGATGTGCCATTATAAAGTGTAATAATCATCTCCCCAATGCATCACATATAAACAGAATGTGTTGTTTAATCTGGCCAGTAGATGGCACCCATATGCTGGACAAATGTTCCTGTACAAGGCTATTCATGCGATGTTGTTTTCCATGTCTCATCCCCGTGTTTGCCTTGGAAAAAGGCCAGGAATTTCTGCTCATCCTGGGTGAGATTCTCCAACCAGTCCCCATTTCAGCCTGCTTATAGAGCAGGGATCTTCCTCTGTTCTACAGCTCCAGTCACTCTCAATCATGGAAGAGTTCACTAGGAACCAAACGACACATGGCCTCCAATCAGAAACGCACTTTTCACTTTCCGTTGCGTGCTCTAATGAACACAACCCTTCTCTAGTGTGCTCATGACATTCCCGTCTAGTACGCATGGTCTCTGGCTGAAAGAAGTGCTGCTTACCAGATCTACATCAATGCTGTGAACAACAAGATCTGCAAGGCCATCAATGTCAACAACCCCTTTGTCTTCAAGCACATCAGCAACCTCATGGTGGGTAACATTAATCAGATGAATGTTCAGCCTCCGACCGCAAGGCACAACAGAGGGTAGTGCGTACGGCCCAGTACATCACTGGGGCCAAGCTTCCTTCCATCCAGGACCTCTATACCAGGTGGTGTCAGAGGAAGGCTCCAGCCACCCTAGTCATAGACTGTTCTCTGCTACCGCACGGAAAGCGGTACCGGAGCGCCAAGTCTAGGTCCAAGAGGCTTCTAAACAGCTTCTACCCCCAAGCCATAAGACTCCTGAACAGCTAATCAAATGGCTACCCAGACTATTTGCATTGCCCCCACCCCACCACACACTGCTGCTACTCTCTGTCATTGTCTATGCATAAACACTTTAATAACTCTACCTACATGTACCTATTATCTCGACACCGGTGCCCCCGTGCATTGACTCTGTACCGGTACCCCCAGTTTATAGCCCCGCTATCGTTATTTACTGCTGCTCTTTAATTTAGTTATTCTTGTCTCTTACTTTTTTTTCCTTAACTGGTTAAGGACTTGTAAGTAAGTGTTTCACTGTAAGGTTGTATTCGGCATGTGAAAAATAAAATTTTATTTGAGTGGCATTTTATTACTTTTTTATATATTAGGTACCAAATAGTAGATAGACTGAAACGGGGAGGGACTACCTGTACTTATTCAATAAGAAACTATTTTAATTTCCTTTGCAAATAGGTTTGCTATGGTGTGCGCTAATAATTCTGACTCTGCTGTACCCCTCAGTCCATGCTAACTCTGTTGTAGCCCTCGGTCCATGCTAACTCTGCTGTAGCCCTCGGTCCATGCTAACTCAGCTGTAGCCCTCGGTCCATGCTAACTCTGCTGTAGCCCTCTCCCTGAGTATGGACCACTCTGCTGTACCTCTCAGTCCATGCTAACTCTGCTGTAGCCCTCGGTCCATGCTAACTCTGCTGTAGCCCTGGACCATGCTAACTCTGCTTTAGCCCTCGGTCCATGCTAACTCTGCTGTAGAACTCGGTCCATGCTAACTCTGCTGTAGCCCTCGGTCCATGCTAACTCTGCTTTAGCCCTCGGTCCATGCTAACTCTGCTGTAGAACTCGGTCCATGCTAACTCAGCTGTAGCCCTCGGGCCATGCTAACTCTGCTGTACCCCTCGGTCCCTGCTAACTCTGCTGTACCCCTCAGTCCATGCTAACTCTGCTGTAGCCCTCTCCTCAGAGTATGGACCACTCTGCTGTAGCCCTCGGTCCATGCTAACTCTGCTGTAGCCCTCGGTCCATGCTAACTCTGCTGTAGCCCTCGGTCCATGCTAACTCTGCTGTACCCCTCGGTCCCTGCTAACTCTGCTGTACCCCTCGGTCCCTGCTAACTGCCCTCGACCAGCACAAAAATATCCTGTGGTGGACTGCAATAGCATCGAATAGTCCCCGCGATATGCAACTGTTCAGGGAAGTCAAGAACCAATACACGCAGTCAAGGCTGGCTAAGGCCAGCTTCTTCAGGCAGAAGTTTGCATCCTGTAGCTCCAACTCCAAAAAGTTCTGGGACACTGTGAAGTCCATGGAGAACAAGAGCACCTCCTCCCAGCTGCCCACTGCACTGAGGCTAGGTAACACGGTCACCACCGATAAATCCATGATTATCGAAAACTTCAACAAGCATTTCTCAACAGCTGGCCATGCCTTCCGCCTGGCTACTCCAACCTCGGCCAACAGCTCCGCCCCCCCGCAGCTACTCGCCCAAGCCTCTCCAGGTTCTCCTTTACCCAAATCCAGATAGCAGATGTTCTGAAAGAGCTGCAAAACTTGGACCCGTACAAATCAGCTGGGCTTGACAATCTGGACCCTCTATTTCTGAAACTATCCGCCGCCATTGTCGCAACCCCTATTACCAGCCTGTTCAAACTCTCTTTCATATCGTCTGAGATCCCCAAGGATTGAAAGCTGCCGCAGTCATCCCCCTCTTCAAAGGGGAGACACCCTGGACCCAAACTGTTACAGACCTATATCCATCCTGCCCTGCCTATCTAAGGTCTTCGAAAGCCAAGTCAACAAACAGGTCACTGACCATCTCGAATCCCACCGTACCTTCTCCGCTGTGCAATCTGGTTTCCGAGCCGGTCACGGGTGCACCTCAGCCACGCTCAAGGTACTAAACGATATCATAACCGCCATCGATAAAAGACAGTACTGTGCAGCCGTCTTCATCGACCTTGCCAAGGCTTTCGACTCTGTCAATCACCATATTCTTATCGGTAGACTCAGTAGCCTCGGTTTTTCAGATGACTGCCTTGCCTGGTTCACCAATTACTTTGCAGACAGAGTTCAGCGTGTCAAATCGGAGGGCATGCTGTCCGGTCCTCTGGCAGTCTCTATGGGGGTGCCACAGGGTTCAATCCTCGGGCCGACTCTTTTCTCTGTATATATCAATGATGTTGCTCTTGCTGCGGGCGATTCCCTGATCCACCTCTACGCAGACGACACCATTCTATATACTTCCGGCCCGTCCTTGGACACTGTGCTATCTAACCTCCAAACGAGCTTCAATGCCATACAACACTCCTTCCATGGCCTCCAACTGCTCTTAAACATTAGTAAAACCAAATGCATGCTTTTCAACCGTTCGCTGCCTGCACCCGCCCGTCTGACCAGCATCACCACCCTGGATGGTTCCGACCTTGAATATGTGGACATCTATAAGTACCTAGGTGTCTGGCTAGACTGTAAACTCTCCTTCCAGACTCATATCAAACATCTCCAATTGAAAATCAAATCAAGAGTCGGCTTTCTATTCCGCAACAAAGCCTCCTTCACTCACGCCGCCAAACTTACCCTAGTAAAACTGACTATCCTACCGATCCTCGACTTCGGCGATGTCATCTACAAAATTGCTTCCAACACTCTACTCAGCAAACTGGATGCAGTTTATCACAGTGCCATCCGTTTTGTCACTAAAGCACCTTATACCACCCACCACTGCGACTTGTATGCTCTAGTCGGCTGGCCCTCGCTACATATTTGTCGCCAGACCCACTGGCTCCAGGTCATCTACAAGTCCATGCTAGGTAAAGCTCCGCCTTATCTCAGTTCACTGGTCACGATGGCAACACCCACCCGTAGCACACGCTCCAGCAGGTGTATCTCACTGATCATCCCTAAAGCCAACACCTCTTTTGGCCGCCTTTCATTCCAGTTCTCTGCCGCCTGTGACTGGAACGAATTGCAAAAATCGCTGAAGTTGGAGACTTTTATCTCCCTCACCAACTTCAAACATCTGCTATCTGAGCAGCTAACCGATCGCTGCAGCTGTACATAGTCTATCGGTAAATAGCCCACCCATTTTTACCTACCTCATCCCCATACTGTTTTTATTTATTTACTTTTCTGCTCTTTTGCACACCAATATCTCTACCTGTACATGACCATCTGATCATTTATCACTCCAGTGTTAATCTGCAAAATTGTAATCATTCGCCTACCTCCTCATGCCTTTTTACACAATGTATACAGACTCTCTTTTTTTCTTTCTACTGTGTTATTGACTTGTTAATTGTTTACGCCATGTGTAACTCTGTGTTGTCTGTTCACACTGCTATGCTTTATCTTGGCCAGGTCGCAGTTGCAAATGAGAACTTGTTCTCAACTAGCCTACCTGGTTAAATAAAGGTGAAATAAAAATAAAAAATGTCAAACTCTGCTGTACCCCTCGGTCCATGCTAACTCTGCTGTAGCCCTCTCCTCAGAGTATGGACCACTTTGATGATGGCAGGCCCAGTGTGGCGTCTCCAGATATGATGCAGAGCAGTCTGTCCTGAGAGCTGGTGCAACGACAAAAGGAACTGTCATCATCGCCGTATACTGCGTGGAGGATACCCTCACCAAGTTGGGGCTCAGTCTTCAACATGTCTTAAGTTGCCCTTTTAAAGCAGACATTGCTCAGTCACGGTGACACGTTACACCAACAATAATCCTACAGTGTGGATTCATTTCAAGCCAAACTTTGTGATGAAATATTTATAATCAAAATGACAGATAAAGAACACAATTTAACAGAATGAAGTCGTTTGAAGACTAAGCTATGAGTGTGTATGATCTGTTCATGAGTTGACTGTTTCTCTATGACTATCCTCAGTACATCATGTCAGAGCCAGAGGAGATCACCACCACATCAGGACAGGAGCTGCAGATGTCAGTGGACTAGAGAGGAGAGGGCTGTATTGGTTAGAACATTTATCCTCTCCCAAAATCAGGGAAAGGATTTTTTTTCTAGAACGCAAATAGGGCAAGCCTATGACCCTCCACATCTCTCAAGACGTCTCCACTTTTAAATAGCACCTGGGCCAGCACAGGTGAAACACCTTCCCACTAACGAGATGGCAACCAGGGCAGGTGTAACACATACTGACTAACGAGGTGACACCAGGCGGTGCGCAAAACATGGTCAAATCCAACCTCAAAACATAAATGGGGAAACCAAAGCCTGTAACACCTTCCCCCTTAAGACAAATATCCTATACTCAAAGATTTTACTAAGTCACATTTGAGGAAATCTGTCAATTAAAATAAATTCATTGGGCCATAATCTGCAGATTTCACATGACTAGGAATACAGATATGCATCTGTTGGTCACAGATGGGCCTCATAATGGACCTCAGGATATCGTCGGTATTTCTGTGCATTCAAATAGCCAAAATGCAATTGTGTTTGTAGTCCGTAGCTTATGCCTGCCCATACCATAACCCCACCATGGGGCACTCTTTTCACAACAGCAAACCGCTCGCCCACACAATGCTATACGTGGTCTGCAGTTGTGAGGCCAGTTGAATGTACTGCCAAATTCTTTAAAACAATGTTGGAGGCTTATGGTACAGAAATAAACATTCAATATTCCAGCGACCACTCTAGTGGACATTCCTGCAGTCAGCATGCCAATTGCACACTCACTCAAAACTTGAGACATCTGTGGCATTGTGTTGTGTGACAAAACTGCATATTTTAGAGTGGCCTTTTGTCCCCAGCACAAGTCGCACCTGTGCTGGATCATGCTGTTTAATCAGCTTCTTGATATGCCACACTGGTCAGGTGTATGGATTATTTTGGCAAAGGAGAAATGGTCACTAAAGGATGAAAATAATTTGAGCAAAATATGTTCTTTGTGCATAGGGAACATTTCTGGAATCCTTTATTTCAGCTCATGAAACATGGGTCCAACACTCTGCATTTGATATTTTTGAGTATATTGTTGGACAAGTTTGCGCACCAACAGAAAACTTCCATCTCACAACTTAAATGCATCACCTTCGCCAATGTAAACATGGCATCTACTGGCACTCAATAATGAAAAAAAAGACACCCACTTTTTGGTAAATATATCACTTTATTTTCTTATAGCTACTGAAAACTCATAAGTTTATAATGTATGTTTCTAAAACTCATCCCCCTGGAAAGAGCGCAACCACAGCATTGAAAAGTGCTAACATGCGCCAACAGATTTGTTGCCCTGCAACAACCTCAGTATTCTCAAAGTACCTCTGACATGATGTCCAAACAAGATCATTCGGACTAAAACCGAGATATTCCTGAACAACCACCCACGGCTATAAACAGCACAAGACCCCTTCATCCCAGTCTCTCAAACGCAAAGCAGTAAGCTCTCAACATAGACTTCAAAGTCTGATAAAATCTCAAGAGCACCTTGAAACTCTGGGTGGTAGGCACTAGAGGGGCAGTGGGTAACACCCAACTATTGTAGCACTTGCTGGAAGATTTGCATTGAAATGTAAACCTTGGTCCGACTGCACTACATGCGGAAGTCAAAACGTTCAAAATAATTTCACCATAGCCTTAACAATGTTGGAAGCTGTGATTTTCCTCAGTGGAATGGCCTCAGGGAAACGGCCTCAGGGAAACAAGTGGCAGTGCACATAATGGTCAAGAGAAACTAATTATCACTCCGTTTTGGGCAAAGGAACAATACAATCCACCAGAACACTGCTGAAAGGTTTGTCAAGAGCAGGATTAGGCTGCAAAGGTGCAACCCGTACAGCTTGGTTTGGTTTAACCTTCCGCTGGCAAACGTGGCAGGATTTACAGTAAGACATCCTGTTTCAGACCAGAATAAGTTATGCAAGAAACGGTCATACGTCTCGACCCCAAGAAGGACTGCCTGTCACATTGTTTAAAATGTTTGGAGACAGCCGCAGGAATACGTAATAGAGGGTTTTAATACTCCACCCAATATATAACGTGCCATGAAATGGCACGGGGACGAAGCCCAAAACAAACATGTATACAAAAACACAGGGATGTAACCCAAACAAAGGAGTGAAGTTAAACCTCTAATAAATACAGTAGCTATAAGAAAATATCGTAATAACAATGCACAGGACAAGACCCGTAATAACAATTGCACAATACTACACGGGACGAGACCCGTAATAACGTGTACACAATACACGCAAGCCGAAACAACAAAGCACAGGTACTCACAAGACCAACAGATATGGGAACAATAACCAACAAGACCATGGTGAACAGAGGGCATATATACAATTACTAATCGGGGGAAAATAGGAACCAGGTGTGCGTAATTAGACAAGACAGTCCGGGGTTGGTGGAAAATGAACCAGTTCAGTGACATCTAGAATTTGAGATACACTGGGACAATCATCTTCTTAAGAAGTGGGGCGAGAACACCATCTCTGTCAAAGTAACCCACACAAATGTATCTCAGCAAAAAGAAGGGAAAGGGAAACGGCTTTACTCTGTTCTGCAATCAGCTGCTTCTTAGACATTGAAGCGTCAGCTGTAAGGACGCTCTCTTCCTTCAGCGGTCCTACAAACTCGCTCACCTTTTGGGGTTTTCAAAGGAGAGGTCAACTCAGGAGGTTTAGGATCACCTATAAACGTCTCAGAAGGATTGACCATGGTGGGATCGATGACATCCTCCTCAATGCTTGCTCCCGGGGACTTTCTTAGACATAGCACGTGTAACGGCACATGCTGGGAACACACAAGGCTACTTTTCTGATAATCCTTCAGGTTCCTCCACTCTGGGTTCCTTACAAAGTACAGGATTTGGCAAGACCTTCCCTCCAGCCAAATCATTTCCCAAAATAAATGAGACCGCCTTCACCGGTAGACTTTACTCCAACAACAACAGAACCAAAAATAAGATCAGACTCTAGTTCCACATTATACAAAGGAACTTCCATGCAACCCATCTCCACGCCTTGTAGTGACACACTGTAACCAGTTGCTGAAGTGTCAGACAAAGGCGAAACACCCTCCAAAACATTTTTGTCATGTAGGAGCCGCTCTTATCCAGAGCGATTTACAGGAGCCTTGCTCAGGGGCACATCGACACATTTTTCACCTTAACCGCAAGGCTACCTGCACCAGTCTTAATGGGCTCCCAGAAGAAGAAACAGCCATTTCTCTCATTTTCTGTTTCAACATAGGACACTCAGAGATAATGTGTCCTTTCCCACGGCAGTAATGACAAACTGTAGGATACGAAAAACCAGTTTTCTGCGGCTCTATATCTTTGGGCGCTGTAGAAATGGACTGAAACCTTGGCAGTAGGAGGTGACTTCTCTGGATGGCTTTTTGCGTAGGGATAACTTTCCTGGAGACAATTCTTGAACTGCTCAAGATGTATGAATGTATTTAAATCATTGATATCTTGAGAACCATACCACCAATCAAAAAGACATGTTTGTGAACTCAACATGGCTTTGTGATTCTGTCTTTCGTAATTTCATGAAACTGTCTGTATGCCTCTGGGACCAACTCGTAAGCCCGAAGGAGAGCAGCTTTAATAGTTTCAAATTCTGAACTCTGGTCAAGAGATAAAGTGGCGTACACTTTCTGAGATTTTCCCATAAGATCACTTTGGAGGAGCAGCAACCACTTATGTTACGGACATTTTAGGGATGTGGCAATCCTCTTAAACAGAGTAAAATATACAGTACCAGTCAAATTTTGGACACAAACCAAATGGGATGGCGATAATGAACTCATCCTCTGGTTTTTGCGACTGCACTTGAAGAAACTTTCAAAGTTCTTGAAATTTTCCGGATTGACTGACCTTCATGACTTAAAGTAATGATGGACTGCAGGGCTTATTTGAGCTGTTCTTGCCATAATATGGACTTCATATTTTAGCCCCACCTTCACAACACAACTGATTGGCTCAAGAAGGAAGGAAAGATATTTCACATCTGTTAATTGAAATGCATTCCAGGTGACTACCTCATAAAGCTGGTTGAGAGAATGCCAAAAGTGTGCAAAGCTGTCATCAAGGCAAAGGGTGGCTACTTTCAATAATCTAAATATAAAATATATTTTGATTTGTTTAACACTTTTTTGGTTACTACATGATTCTATGTGTTTTTTCATAGTTTTGATGTCTTCACTGTTATTCTACAATGTAGATAATAGTACAAATAAAGAAAAACCCTTGAATGAGTAGGTGTGTCCAAACTTTTGACTGGTACTGTATATTCACTATAACCCCTGAGGACTACCTGCCTGTGGCATGGTACAAGTGAATCACACATCCAATATGGAGGCTTATGGGGCATTCTTTCATCCAGATCAAAGATGTGTGAGACCATAAAATAATCACAAACAAATTCGGAAATATCAGAGGGACTTTGGGAGAAGTACAATGTAAACACGATTAAGGCATAACACGTCAGTGAGATAACGTCGCTAGCAGATCACAATGAAACAACAAAGAAAATACCACAGACAATGTTCATTAGTGTCACGGCCTGACCATAGAGAGCCCTTGGTTCTCTATGGTGTAGTAGGTCAGGGCGTGACTAGGGGGTGATCTAGTATATCTATTTCTATGTTGGTGCTAAAAATGAGGTAAGAAAGTTTTGGACTTGGGAGGACATGAGGACACGAGACCCTTCCTTGGCGGGAGTCGCCAAGGAGCATGGAAGGACAGCGACGCCGCCGGGGACGGCTACAAAAACCCCAAGATTGGAGCTGGAGGTCGAGCAGCAGAGAGTGCCAGAGCCTGTTTGGGAGTTGGAGGAGGAATTTGATGAAAGATTCCGGATAGGGGTGGTAGAGATGAGAATGATTTTGTGCTGAAGAGCGTGACACCAGTCCGGTGCCATCTGCACCGGTTTCACGCATCTGGCCTCCAGTGCGCCTTCCCAGTCCGGTACGTCCTGTGCCAGCTTTCCGCACTGGCCCTGAAGTGCGTGTCACCAGTCCGTTGCCACCTGTGCCGGCTCCACGTACTAGGCTTCCGGCGACGGTCCACAGTCTGAAGCTTCCAGGTAAGGCGTCCAGTCGTGCTCCATGGCCGGAGCCTTCTTCTGCGCCGGTGCCCAGTCCAGCCCAACCCAGCTCCATGGCCGGAGCCCTCCTTTGCACCGATGCCCAGTCCTGGCACGGCGTCCAGTCCTGCTCCATGGCCGGAGCCTTCTTCTGCGCCAGTGCCCAGTCCAGGCACAGCGCCCAACCCAGCTCCATGGCTGGAGCCCTCCTTTGCACCAATGCCCAGTCCAGGCACGGCGTTCAGCCCGGCGCGATGGCCGGATCCGGGGTCTGGGCGGGGGCTACGACCTGCACCGGAGCCGCCACCGACACTAATCACCCCCTACCCTCCCCATTTGGTTTCAGGTTTTGCGGCCGGAGTCCGCACCTTTTTGGGGGGGTACTGTCACGCCCTGACCATAGAGCCCTTGGTTCTCTATGGTGTAGTAGATCAGGGCGTGACTAGGGGGTGATCTGATATATCTATTTCTATGTTGGTGCTAATATGGTTCCCAATTAGAGGCAGCTGTTTATCTTTGCCTCTGATTGGGGATCATATTTAGGTAGCTATTTCCCCACCTGTGTTTGTGGGATATTGATTGTTTGTGTGTTTGGGCACTACGTCCTCACGGTCTTTGTACGTTTTGTTATTTTGTTAGTAAGTTTCACTTCAATAAATATGTGGAACTATACTCACGCTGCGCCTTGGTCCGCTCATTTCCAAGATCGTGACAATTAGCTTATGCACTGTGTGGGGAAAGATAGAATAGGGTTGTGATCAAAAGACACAAAACAAGAACATAACAAAAACAATGGAGGTTCTTGTCCAATAAGGAATGTTCAGGAGGGGGTTCCGTAGCAAAAAATGTTGCTACTGTGTGCCCTAATATAGGTTTTCCCAAACTCAGTCCTGGGACCCCTGCTGACTGCATGTTTTGGTTTTTGCCCTAGCACTTCACAGCTGACTCAAGCTGTGATTATTTGAATCGGCTGTGTAGTGCTAGGACATAAACCAAAACGTGCACCCAGGGGGGCCCCAGGCCCGAATTTGTGAAACCCTGCCCTAATGAACACGACCCAGGGCAGGTCAACTCAGGTTCTCATTAGATCCTATTGACGTCTTCAATATACCGGACGGGTCGAAGCCATGAGGGTATGGAACCAGAGCAGTGTTACCACTGCTACAGTAGTTGAAGTATAGGAAGTGCTCTGTAGTGTTCTTAGCAAATATTCACATCACAACATAATATGGTACAATTTATACAGAACATTCTAGAACTGTTTGTCAATCTTTCATAGATTAAACCATGTTGATTTATAATTTTTGTTCAGAAGAAAATGGCTTTTCAATGCTCAATAGGTTTAATTTTAGCCCTGTGGATACTTTCAACTGAATTCCCATTTTCAACTGAAGCTGCTCTCCAACTCCATATAATACGTTATATAACTGTCAGCCCACATATTCTGTCCTACAAGTCCTGCTTGTTCTACTTTGCGGTCTGCCCTTCAGTGCTGACTGAGTGAGCATCCTCTCCCACTCTGTCCTCTCCTCCTCCTCCAGTCTCTCTCACTCCCTTTTTCTCCTTTGTGTTAGGAGCCCTCTATCTATCTCCCTCCCTCCTCAACTCCCCTTTCCTCTCTATCCCTCACTCTCTCCTCCGCCCTCTCTCCTTTCCACTTCCCCTTCCTCTCCCTCCTTTCCTCTCACTCTCTTCCGTCCCTCCCTCACTCCCCTTTCCTCCACCCTCTCTCCCTTCCTCTCCTCCGCCCTCTCTCCTTTCCTCTCCTCCACCCTCTCTCCTTTCCTCTCCTCTGCCCTCTCCCCTTTCCTCTCCTCCACCCTCTCTCCTTTCCTCTCCTCCACCCTCTCTCCCTTCCTCTCCTCCACCCTCTCTCCCTTCCTCTCCTCCACCCTCTCTCCTTTCCTCTCCTCCACCCTCTCTCCTTTCCTTTCCTCTCCTCCACCCTCTCTCCTTTCCTCTCCTCCATCCTCTCTCCCTTCCTCTCCTCCACCCTCTCACCTTTACTCTCCTCCACCCTCTCTCCTTTCCTCTCCTCCACCCTCTCTCCTTTCCTCTCCTCCACCCTCTCTCCTTTCCTCTCCTCCGCCCTCTCTCCTTTCCTCTCCTCCACCCTCTCTCCCTTCCTCTCCTCAGCCCTCTCTCCTCCGCCCTCTCTCCCTTCCTCTCCTCCGCCCTCTCCCCCTTCCACTCTCCCATCCTCTCTCTCTCCCTCCTTTCCTCTCACTCACTCTCTCCTGTCCCTTCTTCCCCCCTCTCTCTCTGTCTCCATCTCTATCAGCACTCTGTCTCCTTGCTGTTGATGCAGGCCTGTCTCTGTAGTCTGAAGGGTAGGGCCTTGTCGCTGTGTCAGACCAAGGGCCTGTGCTCCGTCAGGTCCTCAAAGGATTGTGGAGCTGAACTTCCATGGGAAAGTCCCCATCCAGGGCCTCCTCATCAAAGCTGGGGTCCTCCGGATAGTGGCCATGCGTGGGCTCTCCAAGGGGGGCAGGGGGCTCTGGCTGGGGATGGGGGTGGAGGTTGGGACTGAGGCCTCAGGGGTTGGGGCTGGAGCTGCGGCTTGGATCCGGGGAGTACTGGTCTGCTGGGGGCCAGAGGCCTGGAAGTGCAAGACTAAGACTGCTCATAAACTCTGCATTCTGGATAAACACACAGGGTCAAAGTCAAGGGTGAGCTAACCAAAATAACTACAGTGGCTTCGGAAAGTATTCAGACCCCTTGACTTTTTCAACATTTTGTTAAGTTACAGCCTTATTATAAAATGTATTCAATATATAAAAATTCTCAGCAATCTACACACAATACCCCATAATGACAAAGCGAAAACAGGTTTTCAGAATTGTTTGCAAAAGTATTCAAAATAAAAAACTGAAATACCTTATTTACATAAGTATTCAGACCCTTTGCTATGAGACTAGAAATTGAGCTCAGGTGCAGCCTGTTTCCATTGATCATCCTTGAGAGGTTGCTACAACTTGATTGGAGTCCACTTGTGGTAAATTAAATTGATTGGACATTATTTGAAAAGGCACACACCTTTCTATACAAGGTCCCACAGTTGACAGTGCATGTCAGAGCAAAAACCAAGCCATGAGACCGAAGGAATTGTCCGTAGCGTTCTGAGACAGGATTATGTCGAAGCACAGATCTAAGGAAGGTGCCAAAAAATGTCAGCATTAAAGGTCCTCAAGAACACAGTGGCCTCCATCATTCTTAAATGGAAGAAGTTTGGAACTACCAAGACTCTTCCTAGAGCTGGCCACCCGGTCAAACTGAGCAATCGGGGGGAAAGGGCCTTGGTCAGGGAGGTGACAAAGAACCCAATGGTCCCTCTGACAGAGCTCCAGAGTTCCTCTGTGGAGATGGGAGAACCTTCCAGAAGGACAACCATCTCTGCAGCACTCTACCAATCAGGCCTTTATGGTAGAGTGGCCAGACAGAGGACAGTCCTCAGTAAAAGGCACATGGCAGCCCGTTTGGAGTTTGCCAGAAGGCACCTAAAGACTCTCAGATGAAACCAAAATGTAACTATTTGGCCTGAATGCCAAGTGTCACGTCTGGAGCAAACCTGGCACCATCCCTACGGTGAAGCATTGTGATGACAGCATCATGCTGTCAGGATGTTTTTCAGCAGCAGGGACTGGGAGACTAGTCAGAATCGAGGCAAAGATGAATGGAGCAAAGTACAGAGAGATCCTGAGCGCTTCGGAGCAGGTTCTCTGACTGGGGTGAAGGTTCACCTTCCAACTGGACAACGACCCTAAGCACACAACCAAGACAACGCAGGAGTGGCTTCGGAACAAGTCTCTGAATGTCCATGAGTGGCCAAGCCAGAGCCTGGACTTGAACCCAATTGAACATCTCTGGAGAGACCTGAAAATAGCTGTGCAGCGACGCTCCCTATCCAACCTGACAGAGCTTGAGAGGATCTGCACAGAAGAATGGGAGAAACTCCCCAAATACAGGTGTGCCAAGCTTGTAGCGTCATACCCAAGAAGACTCGAGGCTGTAATCACTGCCAAAGGTGCTTCAACAAAGAACTGAGTAAAGGGTCTGAATACTTACGTAAATGTGATATTTAAGCATTTTACTGTAAGGTCATTTTACCTGTTGCATTCAGTGACAAATACAATTTGACTTGATTATTTACGTTTTCATTTTTGATAAATTAGTAAAAAATAAATGAAACACCTGTTTTTGCTTTGTCATTATGGGGTATTGTGTGTATTTTTTTTTCTTTCACCTTTATTTAACCAGGTAGGCCAGTTGAGAACTGCGCCAGGATAAAGCATAGCAGTGTGACAAAAACAACAGATTGATGCGGGAGAAAGATTGATGCAGGGGAAAAAAACAGAATAAGGCTGTAAGGTAACAAAATGTGGAAAAAGTCAAGGGGTCTGAATACTTTCTGAATATTTTTTTTATTTAACTTTTTTATTTTTTATTTAACCTTTATTTAACCAGGTAGGCTAGTTGAGAACAAGTTCTCATTTGCAACTGCGACCTGGCCAAGATAAAGCATAGCAGTGTGAACAGACAACACAGAGTTACACATGGAGTAAACAATGAACAAGTCAATAACACAGTAGAAAAAAAAGGGGGAGTCTATACACATTGTGTGCAAAAGACATGAGGAGGTAGGCGAATAATTACAATTTTGCAGATTAACACTGGAGTGATAAATGATCAGATGGTCATGTACAGGTAGAGATATTGGTGTGCAAAAGAGCAGAAAAGTAAATAAATAAAAACAGTATGGGGATGAGGTAGGTAAAAATGGGTGGGCTATTTACCGATAGACTATGTACAGCTGCAGCGATCGGTTAGCTGCTCAGATAGCAGATGTTTGAAGTTGGTGAGGGAGATAAAAGTCTCCAACTTCAGCGATTTTTGCAATTCGTTCCAGTCACAGGCAGCAGAGAACTGGAACGAAAGGCGGCCAAATTAGGTGTTGGCTTTAGGGATGATCAGTGAGATACACCTGCTGGAGCGCGTGCTACGGATGGGTGTTGCCATCGTGACCAGTGAACTGAGATAAGGCGGAGCTTTACCTAGCATGGACTTGTAGATGACCTGGAGCCAGTGGGTCTGGCGACGAATATGTAGCGAGGGCCAGCCGACTAGAGCATACAAGTCGCAGTGGTGGGTGGTATAAGGTGCTTTAGTGACAAAACGGATGGCACTGTGATAAACTGCATCCAGTTTGCTGAGTAGAGTGTTGGAAGCAATTTTGTAGATGACATCGCCGAAGTCGAGGATCGGTAGGATAGTCAGTTTTACTAGGGTAAGTTTGGCGGCGTGAGTGAAGGAGGCTTTGTTGCGGAATAGAAAGCCGACTCTTGATTTGATTTTCAATTGGAGATGTTTGATATGAGTCTGGAAGGAGAGTTTACAGTCTAGCCAGACACCTAGGTACTTATAGATGTCCACATATTCAAGGTCGGAACCATCCAGGGTGGTGATGCTGGTCAGGCGTGCGGGTGCAGGCAGTGAACGGTTGAAAAGCATGCATTTGGTTTTACTAGCGTTTAAGAGCAGTTGGAGGCCACGGAAGGAGTGCTGTATGGCATTGAAGCTCGTTTGGAGGTTAGATAGCACAGTGTCCAAGGACGGGCCGGAAGTATATAGAATGGTGTCGTCTGCGTAGAGGTGGATCAGGGAATCGCCCGCAGCAAGAGCAACATCATTGATATATACAGAGAAAAGAGTCGGCCCGAGGATTGAACCCTGTGGCACCCCCATAGAGACTACCAGAGGACCGGACAGCATGCCCTCCGATTTGACACGCTGAACTCTGTCTGCAAAGTAATTGGTGAACCAGGCAAGGCAGTCATCCGAAAACCGAGGCTACTGAGTCTGCCGATAAGAATATGGTGATTGACAGAGTCGAAAGCCTTGGCAAGGTCGATGAAGACGGCTGCACAGTACTGTCTTTTATCGATGGCGGTTATGATATCGTTTAGTACCTTGAGCGTGGCTGAGGTGCACCCGTGACCGGCTCGGAAACCAGATTGCACAGCGGAGAAGGTACGCTGGGATTCGAGATGGTCAGTGACCTGTTTGTTGACTTGGCTTTCGAAGACCTTAGATAGGCAGGGCAGGATGGATATAGGTCTGTAACAGTTTGGGTCCAGGGTGTCTCCCCCTTTGAAGAGGGGGATGACTGCGGCAGCTTTCAATCCTTGGGGATCTCAGACGATATGAAAGAGAGTTTGAACAGGCTGGTAATAGGGGTTGCGACAATGGCGGCGGATAGTTTCAGAAATAGAGGGTCCAGATTGTCAAGCCCAGCTGATTTGTACGGGTCCAGGTTTTGCAACTCTTTCAGAACATCTGCTATCTGGATTTGGGTAAAGGAGAACCTGGAGAGGCTTGGGCGAGTAGCTGAGGGGGGGGGCGGAGCTGTTGGCCGAGGTTGGAGTAGCCAGGCGGAAGGCATGGCCAGCTGTTGAGAAATGCTTGTTGAAGTTTTCGATAATCATGCATTTATCGGTGGTGACCGTGTTACCTAGCCTCAGTGCAGTGGGCAGCTGGGAGGAGGTGCTCTTGTTCTCCATGGACTTCACAGTGTCCCAGAACATTTTGGAGTTGGAGCAACAGGATGCAAACTTCTGCCTGAAGAAGCTGGCCTTAGCTTTCCTGAATGACTGCGTGTATTGGTTCCTGACTTCCCTGAACAGTTGCATATCGCGGGGACTATTCGATGCTATTGCAGTCCGCCACAGGATATTTTTGTGCTGGTCGAGGGCAGTCAGGTCTGGAGTGAACCAAGGGCTATATCTGTTCTTAGTTCTGCATTTTTTGAACGGAGCATGCTTATCTAAAATAGTGAGGAAGTTACTTTTAAAGAATGACCAGGCATCCTCAACTGACGGGATGAGGTCAATGTCCTTCCAGGATACGTCTGTCTTTTTATTTAACTAGGCAAGTCAGTTAAGAACAAATTCTTATTTACAATTACGGCCTACACTGTCCAAACCCGGACGACGCTGGGCTAATTGCGCGCCCCACTTTGGGACTCCCAATCACGGCCGGTTGTGATACAGCCTGGATTCAAACCAGGCTGTATCAGTGAAGCCTCTAACACTGAGATGCAGTGCCTAGACCGCTGCGCCACTCAGGAGCCCGAATGCACTGTATATACAAAAATATATGGACTCCCCTTCAAATGAGTGGTTTTGGCTATTTCAGCCAAACCCATTGCTGAGAGGTATATAAATCACACAGCAATGCAATCTCCATAGACAAACATTGGCTGTAGAATGCGCTTACTGAAGAGCTCAGTGACTTTCAACGTGGCACCGCCTTGGGATGCCACCTTTACAAAAAGTCTTCCTGCTAGAGCTGCCCCTGTAAAAAAAATTCTTCCTGGTAGAGCTGCCCCTGTCAACTGTAAGTGCTGTTATTGTGAAGTGGAAACATCTAGGAGCAACAACGGCACAGCCGCTAATCAGTAGGGCACACAAGCTCACAGAACGGGACCGCCAAGTGCTTAAGAGCGTAGAAAACGTCTGTCTTTGGTTGCAACACTCACTACCGAGTTCCAAACTGCCTCTGGAAACAACGTCAGCACAATAACTGTTGGGAGCTTCATGAAATGTGTTTCCATGGCTGAGCAATCGCACACAAGCCTAAGATCACTATGTGCAATGCCAAGTGTTGGCTGGAGTGGTGTGAAGCTCGCAGCCATTGGACTCTGGAGCAGTGGAAACGCGTTCTCTGGAGTGATGAATCACGGATTCACCATCTGACAGTCTGACGGACTAATCTGGGTTTGGAGGATGCCAGGAAACGCTACCTGGCTGAATGCATAGTGCCAACTGTTAAGTTTGGTGGAGGAGGACTAATGGTCTGGGGCTGTTTTTCATGGTTCGGGCTAAGCCCCTCAGTGAAAAGAAATCTTAACGCTATAGCATTCTCCACCAAATACAGACGATTCTGTGCTTCCAACTTTGTGGCAACAGTTTTGGGAAGGCCATTTCCTGTTTCAGCATGACAATTCCCCCTTCCATACAGAAAAGTTTTGTCGAAATCGGTGTGGAAGAACTTGACTGGCCTGCACAGAGCCCTGACCCATCGAACACCTTTGGGATGAATTTTAGCCGTGACTGTGAGCCTGGCCAATTGCCCAACATCAGTGCCTGACCTCACTAATGCTCTTGTGACTGAATGGAAGTCCCTGCAGCAATGTTCCAACATCTAGTGGATGTTAGTGGATGTAGCCTTCCCAGAAGAGTGAAGGTTGTTATAGCAGCAAAGGGGGGACCAACTCCATATTTTGGAATGAGATGTTCGACGAGTAGGTGTCCACATACTTTTGGTCATGTAGTGTATATTCCGGACATTGCTTGTTCTGATATAAAACAAAATGGGGGAGATTATGTGTGTATTGTTTTGTATTGCTAGATATTACTGCATTGTTGCAGCTAGAAACATAAGCATTTTGCTGCACCTGCGATAACATCTGCAAATCTGTGTGCACGACCAATAAACTTTGATTTGATTAATCTACATTACAAACGGTCAAATTAAGTGAAAATACGGAAGGAGAACAAGTTTCCATTTTCCTTAAGAAAAAAGGGGGAAAAGACAATGATCATCTGAGAGGTTATAGTGGAACATCTCCTGGTTCATCAGCCTGTTGCAGCTAGCTTCCCTGTTGGATCTGAACATATCCTGGTTCGTCAGCCTGTTGCAGCTAGCTTCCCTGTTGGATCTGAACCTATCCTGGTTCGTCAGCCTGTTGCAGCTAGCTTCCCTGTTGGATCTGAACATATCCTGGTTCGTCAGCCTGTTGCAGCTAGCTTCCCTGTTGGATCTGAACATATCCTGGTTCGTCAGCCTGTTGCAGCTAGCTTCCCTGTTGGATCTGAACATATCCTGGTTCGTCAGCCTGTTGCAGCTAGCTTCCCTGTTGGATCTGAACATATCCTGGTTCGTCAGCCTGTTGCAACTAGCTTCCCTGTTGGATCTGAACATATCCTGGTTCATCAGCCTGTTGCAGCTAGCTTCCTGTTGGATCTGAACATATCCTGGTTCATCGGCCTGTTGCAGCTAGCTTCCTATTGTTTCTGAACATATCCTGGTTCGTCAGCCTGTTGCAGCTAGCTCCCCTGTTGGATCTAAACACTGTATCCTTTATAGTCCCACCACGTCGTCCTATAGATGTCATACACACAGTCAATCAGCTCAATCTGCCTGACCAATCACATCAGGGAGAATGTAAACTGTGTTTTTCACAAGCAACCATCAAGCCAAAGACTACTCCACACGGCATCGTCTGCATCACAAATGGCACCCTATTCCCGATAGTGCAGTTATTTTGATCAGAGCCATGTGGGCCCTGGTCAAAGTAGTGCAGCCCTATGGGCCCTGGTCAAAAGTAGTGTACTACATAGGGAATAGGGTGCCATTTACAATGACAGCCTACCCTGGCCAAACCCTAACAAACGCTAGGACAATTGTGCGCGGCCCTATGAGACTCACAATCACGTCTGGTTGTGATTGGAGCGGCAGGTAGCCTAGTGGTTAGAGTGTGTTTGGTCAGTAACCGAAAGGTTGCTAGATCGAATCCCTGAGTTGACAAAGTAAAAATCTGTAGTTCTGCCCCTGAACAAGGCAGTTAACCCACTGTTCCTAGGCTGTCATTGTAAATAACTTGCCTAGTTAAATAAAAATAAAATGATACAGCCTGGAATCAAACCAGGGTCTGTAATGATGCCTCTAGCACTGAGATGCAGTGCCTTAGACTGCTGCGCCACTCGGGAGTCAAATGTAGTCTACATGTGGTTTGGAATTAAGAGTTATGAGGGACAGGATTCCTTTGGGAAAGCACAGGGGAGGTTGGTTTGAGGTCAGTTTCCTCCTCCCTTACTCACCCTCTTCCTGCAGTCTAGCTGACCTCACACTCTCAGGCAGTAGGTCATTATAGTCAGCCTTCACGTAGCCACAGACTTTGGGCGAGGCCAGTCGGCTGATGTCCTCAGAGCGGTATACCAGCAGACGGCCATCGGGGGGCGACGCCGTGAACCTCCATAGGGGCTGAGGAGGGAAAGAGATTTGATTTAATTTGATTTGTTAGGTTTGATAAGGATAACGAGTGTGTGTGTGTCTCAAATGGTTCACTATGCACTACTTTTAACCAGGGCATATAGGGCCAAAAGTAGTGCATTATATAGGGAAAAGTGTACTACTTTTGACCAGAGCCCCGTGGGCAATTTGGAAGGTAACCTATAAACTCCAGTTGTTTATATGCAGTATGTCAGATGATTGTCATATTGGTTTCGTAGCATAATCTGTCGTTGAAATAGTACAATATGATACCTCTATGTTGTACTCTGCTTTGTCAGTGAGGATGTGTGCCGAGAAGTTGTTGTCATCGATGTGCGCCTGTACTCTGGAGTTCTCCTCTCCTTCAAATGGACAACACTGAGTAAACAACGTTGCTGAGAAAGAGCACAAAATATAAACATGGGACAAAGCCAAAGCAAATTATTGAGGCTCTAAGAGATGTTAAAGTGATAGTTCACTCCAAAATTAGATATTCGCCAGATGTTTTCAGACCTCAAAGGTAGTGTAAAGTCCATTTCTCAGGCTACCTGTAGATTCAGCTATATGCCGCAATCTCAAATGAAGGCCCCTTGACAATGTATGTGACCTAAGTCTGATGGTTTCTGTGTCCAACCAGTGGTGTCTGTCTTACCAATGACATGGCCGTTGAAAAAGTTCTGTCTGTTGACCTCGTAGCTGTCCTCCTGTCCATCCTCATCCATGAACACGGCCCTGAAGTCTTCTGTGAACAGCTCTGTGTTGGTCCTCAGATACAGCCTGAAATGCATAGCACAAGTGAGAAACGGGGAATCACAATGCTCATGATGATTAAGACAAGCGACAAGTGCAACTGAGGCATTGACATTTGATGTACATCCCAAATGGCACCCTATTCCCTATATATTGCACTATTTTAGGCCAGGGCCATAGGCTAGGCACAGCCTTGGAGTTCCTACCTATATAAGGCAGTGAAGCTGAGATGTCGTTCAACATGGGTCTGTGTCTGGACATCCCGCCGCCGAACTGAGTGAGTCTGGAGACTGGCAAGGGGCAGCACCTCGAAGTCTGGGGGAAAGGCAGAGGAGAAAAGTACAGAACACATTTTTCCTCACTAAATTGCACTGACACAAAGAACGTTCATATACCAACCTATTCTATCATATTCAACCTCAAACTATTCAGTTGTATTCTATTCTATGTCAGAGCAGTTTTCTCATAACTCTCATTGCCAGCTAACCCAGTGTTTAGAGAAACAGCTCTCTGCCAAATAATAAGGATGGTTAACCCACTGTTATTGGTTCTACTATCATCATTATGCTCCCATGCCACGCTGCCATGCCCATGATTGCTACATTGGCCCATCCTGCGCCAGTGTGTGGGATGTTTGTGACCATTCCCATCTCAGGAATCATCATAAATAACTCATGGCATTTGTTTAACGGAAAATCAAGTTAGGCCACTCTCCATTCACCATATTACGGATCTACAACCTCCGCCGCCGGTTTTGTTGCACCATCCGTTAAAAATAGGGACATTTTAAATAAATAGAATATCTGCATATCAGCATGTATCGCTTAAACAATATGTAAAAAGGAAAAAAAATCCATACACTGGTTAAGAAACAGCTTCGACAGAATTTGTCCTATCGGGATATGATCTTCCCAAAAGCGCACTTTTTTTTTCGCATACTCAAGGAAGGTAACAATGTGATTTAATTAGTACAGTGACAATATAACCAAACGTTCTGTCGTTCGGCAACTGTAACAGATTGGAGTTCAGATTGTAAAATCAGACTTCTAGTTTGGGCAAAAAAATATCTTATTTTTGAAACCAGGGCCGCATTCTTGGAAGTGTTGTGAGAGACAATTATTCCCATTAATGATGGGGGGGATATACAGTCGCCTATAGTTCACTCGAGTTAATATTATAGCTCAATGACAGTAACAGGACGCGGTACTCTAATATTTATTTCGCAGTAAATCTACCTGCTATCATAGACTGCTTTTACTTATGAAAATAAGATTTTTTTTGTTAATCTGTCGATCTGAGTTCGGAAGATATTGCAGAAAATTGTAGTTTAGGTTACTGCAGCACTCTTACATCAGGATAATAAAGCTTCAGCAGCAGGAGAGTGATTTCAAACCCGAGCGACATCTGGGCCGATACATTTTTTTAATGCTTGGTCATCCCATTTTAATTTCTAACATTAGCGTTTAAAATCTGAACCAATATTTGACTGGGTTGTCGTGTTTGTATAGACCCATAATGTGAAATTTCTGTTATTTTTACAGTCAAATATAACTTATTTTTGCCATTTACTGACAAGACAATGAAATAACCTAAATGATTATACAATTCCATTTGTTTGACATCTATTCCTGCACAAACTGACATTACATAATAATCAGTGTCAAATTAAGTACAGTATGACGTACATTAAATTGGCGAACTCTATTCTTGAAGTGATGTGAGATGGGCTCAAAAGCCAGCTATTTTCATTCTGAAGTCCCTAGTCTATTAATATGTCTGGGATTTAATGAGGCTACTGGGACATAGTATTCCCACTCTGTATGAGGATACTGTATGAACCTCATGCAGTCAGTTTTACCAGACACGTACTGTATTATCTTTGTCCCAAATGGCACCCTATTCCCTATTTAGCGCAGTACTATTGACTAGGGCCCTGATCAAAAGTAATGCTGTATAGGGGAGGGTTTCCCAAACTTGGTTCTGGGGCCCACCATGGATGAGTCTTGGTTTTTGACCTAGCATGACACAGCTGATTCAAATAAATCAAAGCTTGATGAGTTGGTTATTTGAATCAGTTGTGTAGTGCCAGGTCAAAAACCAAAACATACAGTCGGGGGCCCCAAAACCCTGCTATAGGGAAGAGTGCCATAGAACAACTTGTTGTCCATGTACAGCTCCAAGACAAAATGAAAGTGAATGTTTGTCCAGTGTAACCGACGTGAAATGGCTAGCTAGTTAGCGGGGTGCGCGCTAATAGCGTTTCAGTCGGCGACATCACTTGCCCGGAGACCTTAAAGTAGTAGTTCCACTTGCTCTGCAAGAGCTTCGGATTTTGTGGAGCGATGGGTGATGTGAACAGAGGGTCCTTGGTTCAAGGCGAGGGATGGAAGCTATACTGTTACACACACAACCAAGTAAAACATGCTGTATAGCAGGGATCAACGAGCTGATTTTCTTGAGCGTATGGTAGTGGTGCCAGAGCATAATTATAAAATTGGCCGCAAGAAACCAACAGATTTGACAAAAACTATAATTTAGAATGTATTTGTATATGATCACACCTCTATTATGTGTGAGAATACTTTGGAACAGATTTCCAAAATATAAAATGACGTGGAACTGATTGCCTGGTGTTTTTAGTCATGTCCAACGAAACAAATTGGGCGCCAAATAAAACCACAACATGACTGGTTCATAAACACGGTCTGCTCACAAATTATGGTTTACAAAATGTCATTTTTATTCATGTTACATAGGTGTTACATAACATCAGGGCATTAAACATTCTCACAAAGGTTTGGGGGCTACAATCAATGATTAGCAAAAACACTAGTGGTCTCAATCTCTAATGACAATCACTGGACAAACCAAACACCCTCTGACAGGTGCACAAACCTGCAAAGAAAAGTACTGAACAAAAACGGGACTCTGTATGCAATATTGATTCCCCATTCCAGTGTACAGTGAAAAAAAATAAAGGGGCATGCATGCACTTATTCTATTTTTTTTTTGTCTTAAAGTACCAACTTTTTATTGTCAGACATGCTACAAAGTAACACATTGAGGTGAATAATATAACTAGGAAGGAGTGTTTTGTAACCGTGGAGGGAGAGACCTTGTTACAAGAGCCCATGGATAGGACTTGCTCTGTTGACAGTTAACATCCCAAATAGCACCCTAATTCCTTCAATAGTGCACTACTTTACTTTAGTCCACAGCCCTAGGGGCCCTGGTCAAAAGTAGTGCACTATAAAGGTGATAGGGATGCAACCACTGGTTGGATAGCCCCCACAGATTCATAAAATACAGGTTTCAGGAGTATTCAAGTTACCAGACAATTTGCATCCCAAATAGCACCCCATTACCTTTCATGGTGCATTACGTTTGATGAGGGCTCTGGTCAATACTAATGCATTATAAAAAGGAATAGGGTGCCATTTGGGATAAACCCAATATGTCAGGTTGGCTTTCATGGGCCAGCAGATGTTGACAGATGCAACTACCTAGCAACCTTTTTGGAAGACCAACACACAGGGGGACAGTGGAGGCAGCCAGAATTCCTGTCAAATTTGGGTCAGCTTGACATACCTTTCCCTCCCCACCATATGCCCAGGCTGCACGATACTTGCCGTTTGCAAATGGCCTTTCAAAATTCAGAAAACCGATCTTTCTGGACACATACATCCTATATTGTCATGTTGAACAGACAGTTAAAGTGAAGCAAATATTTTTTTAAAGCAGAAACTGCACATTAGGAAGGCGGGGACAAGCAAACTGAGGCATGGCGATAATATTATTTACTTAATTGAGCTTTTCTTCATACCAAAAAGCAGAGTCGTGGTGAAAACTAAAATGATTCATGTCACACACACACACACTGCAGCTCCATTGTACGACAGGCATTCATTACTAGAATCATTTCAAGTGGAACAATAAGGAATGAAGGTGTAAAAATGATTGTTTTCCTCATTTTTTTTGTTGTATTTCTTGGCGAGGGTTGACAGGGAGCATCTCAGTTCTCTCCATCTCCAGCCTCTGGCTCATCTGCTGCATTGTCAGACGTCCATAGCTGAAACACACAAGACAAAATACCATTAGACTGACAAGCATCACAGATATCCAAAAGACCCTGCTGGAGTGAAGTCAGACAAAATGTACTGACTGTACCGTAAATCACTTTGGAATCAAGTGTCTACTAAATGGTAAACAGTGCATTCGAAAAGTATTCAGACCCCTTCACTTTTTCCCCAATTGTTGTTACAGCCACATCTAAAATTGATAAAAATGTTTTTCTCCATCACAATACCCCATAATGAAAAAGCAAAAATAGGTTTAGAATCTCTCCAATTTCTTAAAAATAAATATGTACATGTACGTAAGTATTCAGACTCTTTACATTGTTGAAGCACCTTTGGCATTGATTACAGCCACGAGTCTTCTTGGGTTTGACTCTACAAGCTTGACACACCTGTATTTGGGGAGTTTCTTCCATTCTTCTCTGCAGATCCTCTCAAGCTTCGTCAGGTTGGATGGTGAGCATCACTGCACAGCTATTTTCGGGCCTCTCCAGAGGCTGTTTGATCAGGTCTAGACAATTCAAGGACATTCAGAGACTTGTCCCGAAGCCACTCCTGCATGGTCTTGGCTGTGTGCTTAGGGTCGTTGTCCTGTTGCAAGGTGAACCTTCGCCCCAGTCTGAGGTCCTGAGTGCTCTGGAGCAGGTCTTCATCAAGGATCCCGCTGTACTTTTACTTCATTCATCTTTTGCTCGATCCTGACGAGTATCCCAGTCTCGACAGCAAAAAATAATAAAAACCATCCCAACAGCATGATGCTGCCACCACCATGATTCACAGTAGGGACGGTGCCAGGTTTCCTCCAGACATGACACTTGGCATTCAGGCCAAAGAGTGCAATCTCTGTTTCATCAGACCAGAGAATCTTGTTTCTCATGGTCTGAGAGTCCTTTAGGTGCCTTCTGGCAAACTCCAAGCGGGCTGTCATGTGCCTTTTACTGAGGAGTGGCTTCCGTCTGGCCACTCTACCATAAAGGCCTGATTGGCAGAGTGCTGCAGAGATGGTTGTCCTTCTGGAAGGTTCTCCCATCTCCACAGAGGAACTCTGGAGCTCTGTCAGAGGGACCATCGAGATCTTGGTCACCTCCCTGACTAAGGCCCTTCTCCCCCGATTGTCAAGTTTGGCCAGATGGCCAGCTCTAGGAAGAGTCTTGGTGGATCGAAACTTCTATTTAAGAATGGAGGCCTCTGTGTTCTTGGGGACCTTCAATGCTGCAGAAATATTTTGGTACCCTTCCCCAGATCTGTGCCTCAACACAATCCTGTCTCGGAGTTCAACGGACAATTCCTTCGACCTCACAGCTTGGTTTTTGCCCTGACCTGCACTGTCAACTGTGGGACCTTACATAGACGTGTGTGCGTTTCCAAATCATGTCCAACCAATTGAAATTACCACAGGTGGACTCCAAGTTGTAGAAAGATCAAGAATGAGCAATGGAAACAGACTGCAGCCTGAGCTAAATTTCAAGTCTCATAGCAAAGGGTCTGAAAAATCCATTTTCGCTTTGTGTGTAAATTGAGGGGAAAAATGTCATCCATTTTAGAATAAGGCTGTAACGTAACAAAATGTGGAAAATATGAAGGGGTCTGAAAACTTTCCGAATGCACTGTGTGTAATATTTATATATATATATATAAAAAATACCTATGCTCCACTTGGTTCAAATCCTTATATCATAGCTTAGCTTGTCACTCACAAAATGGCACTGGCTCCTGCTTGCCATTAAAATACTGAAATGAAATGCACATACACTAGACTGGGTTGCAGTCACAGTGGGTGTATGGTGTGTGTGGGATGTGTTGATGAAGCGACCAATCCCGCGGCTCAGTGGAGGGAGGTCAGAGGATACTTACTGTGAGGTTGTCTCTAAGCAACTGCATGATGAGGGTACTGTCTTTGTACGAGTCTTCGCTCAGCGTGTCGAGCTCGGCGATGGCATCGTCGAAGGCCTGCGAACACACAAATAACAATGGTTGATATGCATATGAACAGGGAGATGAGGCAAAGATAGAGATGGACAGGAGAGAGATGGCACATAATGCAGCTGTGTGTGTACACTGAGTAAACAAAACATTAAGAACACCTTTCTTATATTGAGTTGCAGCCCCCCTCCCCATTTGCCCTCGGAACAGCCGCAATTCGTCGGCGGATGGACTCTACAAAGGTGTCGAAAGCGTTCCACAGGGATGCCGGCCCATGTTGACTCCACAGTTGTGTCAAGTTGGTTGGATGTATTTTAGGTGCTAGACCATGCTTGATACAGAGGAAACTGTTGAGCGTGAAAAACCCAGCAGTGTTGCAGTTCTTGACACATTCAAACCAGTTCAAAATGCACTTTTTTTTACGCGTTTGTCTTGACAATTCACCCTCTGAATGGCACACATACAGCCATGTTGTAATTGTCTCAAGGCTTGAATTTTTTTTAACCAGCCTCCTCAGCTTCATCTACACTGATTGAAGTGGATTTAACTAGTGCCATCAATAAGGGTCATTTGTGTGGGCTGCTGTGTTGTCTCATCATCCCTACCTGTTTGGCCAGTGAGCAGGCCTTCTCTGGAGAGTTGAGGATCTCGTAGAAGAAGACAGAGAAGTTGAGGGCCAGGCCCAGACGGATGGGATGTGTGGGCTGCATCTCCTTCTTGCTGATGTCAAACGCCTCCTGGTAGGAGTCTTGAGAGTTGGATATCGTCTCTGTGGAAAGGGGAGGAACCATTGAGATAGACAATGTTTTAGAGTTGGAGCTCTATGTCCCAAATGGCACCCTATTCCTTATATAGTACACTCTAAGGCACATAGGGTCAAAATAAGTGCTCTATTAAAGGGAATAGGGTGCCATTTGGGACAGAACCAGTCTTTCATAACAAAATTGAAATATTACTCCTCTAGGTAGGCCTATCCATCATTGCTGCAAATGGGGTCACTTTCCTTTCCCTGGTCTGGCCACTGTAAGCATTCCTGAAAGCTAGGCTACATGAGGTAATGGGCTTATAAATATCCTTTGTTGAGCACCGGAGCTACATTACCGACGACAGGACGGTGGTAGGCCTGATCACCAACGACGAGACAGCCTATATAGGGAGGTCAAAAAGACCTGGCAGTGTGGTGCCAGGACAACAACCTCTCCTTCAACATCAAGACAAAGTCGCAGATCGTGGATTACAGGAAACAGAGGGCTGAGCACGCCTCCATTCACATAGACGGAGAAGGTTGAGAGCTTCCTCAGTGTCCACATCACTAATGATCTACTATGGTCCACACACACCAACACAGTTGTGAAGAGGGCACGACAACACCCCTTACCCCTCAGTAGGCTGAAAAGATTTGGCATGGGCCCTCAGATCCTCAAGAAGTTATACAGCTGCACTATCGAGAGCACCTTGACTGGCTGCATTAATGCTTGGCATGTCAACTGCTTGGCATCCAACCACAAGGCGCTTCAGAGAATAGTGCTTACGGACCAGTACATTACTGGGACCGAGCTCCCTGCCATCCAGGACTTTTATACCGGGCGCTGTCAAAAAGAAAATTGTCAGACCCCAGCCACACGTCAGACTGTTCTGTCTATTACCGCACAGCACCAAGTCTGGAACCAACAGGAACCTGAACAGCTTCTACCCCAAAGCCATAAGACTAATAAATAGTTAACCAAATAACTACCTGGACTATCTATTTATCTGCGTTGACCCTTTTTGCACTGGCCACATATGCTGCTGCTACTGAGTATTATCAGTCACTTTATTCCAAGTTATATGTACATATCTACCTCAAATTCTCTTGTACCCCTGCACATCGACTCGGCTATATACACACAGGGTAGCAGTACCAAGTTATCGTTACTCATGGTTTATTATTAATGCGTTTTACTCTATTTCTCTATAACAAATGGAAGGGCCTGTAAATTAGGTGTAGACTAAATGAAATTTGGTTGTTTACCAAGCATGTGATGAATAAAATCTGATTTTGATTTGAATAGTGCTATGGCATTTTCTAAGAACAACAATATAACAAATAATCTCTGGATATGTTACATGTGGATCAAGTTGCAAAGTCCCTGGCCTGGTTGCCAAAATAAGCCAGCAAGCGTTAGGCTACTAACTAACAAGGCCTACATTTCAACATCCTCCCTCCCCTGTTCAAACCTCAGTTGGGGCGGTGCTGTAAGGGGAAAACCATGACAGTAATTCTGTGCAGTCTCGTGTTCAGTGGCTGAGGCTTGCCAGGGAGGAGGCGGCTGGCAGATAGGGCTCTCACTGGAGGGGGAAGGCATGGCAGGAGGAAAAGAGAGAGAGGGAGGCAAGGAGGGGAAAGAAGTATGGAGGGAGGGAGGGTAATCATGGATGGATGAGATAGGGAGACATGGGAGAGGGACGAGGGAGGGAAAGAACCCCGCATTGGCAGGGAGGGAACATTCATATACCCATCACCACGTTCACAGCCCAAACTCACTCAGCCTGCATTAAACCAACAAGCTTGCATCCCCTGGAGCGAGAAGTCTGGATGGAGCTCCAGACATACACATTTGCTAGATGAGTTTGTTTTGAGATCAATGCGAGAGCTGCATGTAACCACTTGTGCACATTTGTTCATATTCTTTGTTAGTGAGTTTTTAGCCCAGTTACAGCTAATTTCTCATCAGCAATGGGGGAGGGGTTGCTTCCTACAAGAACACAAAATGTGCATTTCTAGCCATCTTTGGAAAGCAAGTCAGGTAAAGAGCTTCTTTTTTTTTAGGTCTTAAAACCCAATCCCTCAACAATAGGCAGAGGGTAGCATCATTTGTCTGAGTCGCTGAAATAATGGCATGGGAATAATAATGAATTTTATTTTGTAAAGTGGTCTCTTGAATCAAACAACATTTTCAGTCAGCTTGTCTGAAGGACAAGTGGACAAAACAAACAGGTTAATGTAAATCCCTCCATGTTTTTTTTAAAAGTCTCATGAATGTAGGCCTACATTGAAAACCACACATTGGCTGAATGATAAAAACAGCTTTTTAAAATGTTTTGGGATACACTTTCTCCATTGTTTTTTTTTTTTAATGGTAGGCCACTGATAGGCCTACTTTACAATAAAAAAAAGCCACAGTAGTCTACTTGGCCACTGTTCTAACTAACTTAAAAGCAGGTATAGCCTTAGTGGTCACAGTAAACGCGTGGCAGAAGACGCAGAGAATTTTCACAGTTCTAAAGTACGTGCAGCCGGCCCCGAAATTTGCTTAGTGCCGAAGAATGATAAAACATTTGCTTGGTAGCCTACAAAATATTGCTAAATAACCACCAAATACTTTGTGTCTTTAAAATAATTCCTTCCAGGACTTAATTAATGGCATCCTGTCAGTGATGACAGATCTAAAATTAATACAACCATTGCACATTAAATAAGAAATATATTAAAAAGCAATGAGGCTGATGCAACCGATGAGACCATTCAGCTTAAAAATGTTGATCAAGTTTTATTTCTTCATATTATAAGATCAACAATGTGCACATGGCTGTAGGCTACACAGGAATGTTCCAAACTGCAATTAGCGGGAACACTGTTCTCAAAAGCACACCACCTGCGTGAGCAGTTTCATGTGACAGATGAAACCGTTAGAAGTCAAGACCGGAGCTCTAAAGACGCATCAATTCGCACAAGAAAAAGTCAATTGGCATATTAGGTGTTTATAATATAATTCCCTCAACATTTATATGGCTACTTTGAAACAAGGTAAGACATGCTTCATAAAATATAAAAAACATCTAGGTTTTAAACAATTCCGTTCATGGTAAACGGTTTAAAAATGCTGAGCACCTCCACCCGCCTTGAATCAGAGCGGTGTGCAACAGGCACAGTCCTTCACTCTCAGTCTTGTGACCATTTGATCTGAACGAACCGTGCCTCGACTATGTCGACAGAATCAAGCCTCTAAACGTTCATTACTATTTGTCAAAACATGACTGCCGTTTAGTCTAACTTTATGCAACTGGAAGTCTCATTAAAAGGTGAAGCTACATTTTCTGCCACCTCCTTCATGTCAGCATCGGTTTGGACACGAGGCTGTAGCAAATATGCATATCACCTACACATTGACATAAGCTTTATTGATGTATATTAAAAATAGATTAGTAATTGTTAGTGATTTTTTGTGGCCATTGTCCTGTAGAAAAACAAATGATAGTGGGACTAAGCGCAAACCAGATGGGATGGCGTATCGCTGTAGAAACAGCGTCACCAGCAAAGCACCCCCACACTTCACAGTGGGAACCACACATGCAGAGCTCTGTTCACATACTTCGTGTCTCACAAAGACAGTGGTTGGAACCAAAAACCTCACATTTGGACTCATCACGCATTAAGGACACTTCTATCGGTCTAATGTCCATTGCTCATGTCTCTTGGCACAAGCAAGTCTCTTCTTATTGGTGTCCTTTAGATAGAGGTTTATTTGCCATGAAGGCCTGATTCACGCAGCCCCCTCTGAACAGTTGATGTTGAAATGTGTGTTACTTTAACTCTGAAGCATTTATTTGAGCTGCAATTTCTGAGGCTGGTAACTAATGAACTTATCCTCTGCTGCAGAGGTAACTCTGGGTCTTCCTTTCCTGTGGTGGTCCTCATGAGAGCCAGTTTCCTCATGGCGCTTGATGGTTTTTGCAACTGCACTTGAAGAAACTTTCAAAGTTCTTGAAATTTTCCAGATTGCCTGTCCTTCATGTTAAAGTCATGGACTGTCGTTTCTCTTTGTTATTTGAGCTGTTCTTGCCATAATATGGACTTAGTCTTTTACCAAATAGGGCCATCTTCTGTATACCACCCCTACCTTGTCACAACTGATTGGATCAAACGTATTAAGGAAAGAAATTCCACAAATTAACAAGACACACCTGTTAATTGAAATGCATTCCAGGTGACTACCTCATGAAGCTGGTTGAGAAAATGCCAAGAATGTGCAAAGCTGTCAAGGCAAAGGGTGGCTACTTTGAATAATCTCAAATTTATTTTGATTAGTTTAACACTTTTTGGTTACTACATAATTCCGTATGTGTATTTCATAGTTGATGTCTTCACTAATATTCTACAATGTAGAAAATGGTAAAAAATGAAGAAAAACACTTGAATGAGTCGGTGTCCAAACGTTTGACTGGTACTAATATAGGGAGAGACAGCGAGGCCAGTTGGAGCCAGCAGCCCAATAACTCCTGAGAGTAGATTTGAGTCCCAAATGACCCTCTATTCCCAATATAGTGCACTACTTTTGACCAAAACCCATGACTGTAGTGCACCTTATAGGGAATATGAGGCCATTTGGGTCATGGTCCAAAGTAGTGCACTATGTAGGGAACAGGGTGCCATATGGGACATAGACTGGAGACCCACTTACCCTTTTTGTCGTCTCCAGAGGCCACCTCAGCCAGGTATCTGTAGTAGTCTCCCTTCATCTTCAAATAGAACACTTTGCTCTCCGCATTAGGGGCATTTTCAATCAAATATTTGCTCAGCAGCCCCTGAGGGAGAAAACAGACAGGAGGAGAGTTCATTTAAATGTTACAAATTCCATGGGCATGTCCCAAATGGCACCCTATGCACTACTTTATAGGGATGCATCCTATCACAAATAGCTAGATCTTTTTTGTAACACCCATAAATGTGTGATGACTCCATTTGGCTTCATTCCATCTCATTAAAAACACCCTAATGTGCCTGCCTGGCTGTCTCCCACAAAAACACGATGGAAGATGTGAGTTTTGTGCAACAACAAAACAGGATGTAGTAACTTTACTTTGATGCATCATTCGATTAGTTGAGGCATGAAAATCAGAGCATCTACAGTGGCATGCCTTAACTTCAGTTGCAAAAAGGGGCATCTCACTTTCGATCCCCATCAGTCATCCAAGCTGTACTCAATGGCTTCACCGTTGCCTCAATTTGTTGTGGGTGTAACACAAAAACAGGTTGTGGTGGCATTCACATAACACCGGTACGAAACAATGAGCACTCTACAGCCAGCTTCCTGTGTGAGCCAAACGCCTCTCCACTTCCTTTTAAGGGCAAGCTGCTAACAGCCGAAGAAAATAGTCCTGCCTAGAGACCACGTGTGACAGGTAGCCTGGTCCAACATGTTTGTGTCCTTGTCTCCTCCATTGCCGTCATTGGCACGTCAAACTTGTTTCACGTGGCAATGAGTGAGAGTTGGCATGGCAGCACAAACGCTGGCTCTAAGACTACACGTGTGGCATGGTAACAGCTAACCAGTTGCCTGCTCCCTGCGGAGGTCAGGAGTTCCACATGGAGGCCACTGTTAAGCCTAAAGGAAGGAGGGAGGAAATACAAAGGAGGTTTAATCTGGGTCCAGAGGGAACACTGGCCTGAACCCGGATAACTCAGTGAAAGATGCTGAGGCATAGATATAACCCAGTGGAAGGCTTGAGTGAAGGTGATACCATCCACAAGCTGCCGTTCATGCTGGCTCTCTAATACCCGATTATGAGCTCGGCATGGGCTGACGACAACCTGAGCGAGAGGCACTTACAGGCAACTATACTCTGCCCTACCAACTGTTCAGTGAGATGACATAATACTGCTATAGATATGGACAGCCAGAGGGGAGAGTACAGCTTAACTGCTGCTTGTTCTGAGAATTCACTTGCTTAAACACACACACACACACACACACACACACACACACACACACGTTTCAGCCGAGCAGCCAACCCAGGAACAGGGTTGGACCGGCCACCATTTCCTCTGCGTGGTATCACCACCAACATGGAGAAAGGGGCACTCCTGTATCCTCAGCAGCCACAGCAGTTTGTGGGTGTTAGTAGCAGGCTAGTGAAGCAGAGGTCCCTCTCCTCACAGGCTCAAGGCATGATTTAGTACCGCTGACCATTTTACCAAGCAAAAATAAAAACCTCAATCCAGCATGACAGTTATAGTGAAGAGCGTACTTGTAGATCCCTCAAACGAACATGAAGGGTCAAGAATTATATAGACCACTTCTCTGCCTTCATCCACTATGGGTGAGTTCCAAAGGACACCCAATTTCCCATTTAGTGCACCACATTTGGTCAGGACCTATAGGACTCTGGTCAAAAGTAGTGCACTATGTAGGGAATAAGGTGCCATTTGGGTCATCCCTAGTGGGAGGATGGGAATCAGGACAGAAGATCCCTTTTCTGCACCTGTCGTCGGCAGCAACCTTGTCACCTCACAACATGTGCTCAGACATTCAGCATGTGTATCAAATGGTACCCTATATAGTGCACTACTTTTAAACAAGGGCCCTATGGGTAGTGCACTATAGGATGCCATTTTAGACATCCATTTAAAAAAGACAGATAGCAAAAAGAGCTGGGCCCTGTCATGTCCCTAACCCTAGGCTAGCTTTCTCTTCACCACAAAAAGTTAGCCACTGGGGCTATTTTACCACACACACACCGATGCAGGGACTGGTTTGAGTTTACTTTACCTTCCATAAAAATGTATTTCAATGTTAGGTTTGTTAAATGTGATACGCAACTCTGGCGTGTTTGTCAGTTATAGTTTACGCCGTTTCTTACATGAGTCACACAAAGCCCTGCCCCGTCACTCAAGGAGAGAGCAGTTGCTCAACGACAGTCACAAGCATTTTGTTTATGTTCACTTTGCACTATGGTCAGATGGACACAATGTTGGTGACAGAATGCTTATGGAAAGCAGCATAACTACACTACTAGTGTGTGGCGTCTTACTATATGCAAACTACTGTTTGCTACTTTCTTTTCTTAGCAGGGTGTTTCTAAATTAGATGATTGTGGACTTCAGGAAACAGCAGAGGGAACACCCCCTATCCACATCGATGGAACAGTAGTGGAGAGGGTAGCAAGTTAAGTTCCTCGGCGTACACATCACAGACAAACTGAATTGGTCCACCCACACAGACAGCATCGTGAAGAAGGCGCAGCAGCGCCTCTTCAACCTCAGGAGGCTGAAGAAATTCATCTTGTCACCAAAAGCACAAAAACTTTACAGATTCACAATCGAGAGCATCCTGGCGGGCTGTATCACCGCCTGGTACGGCAACTGCTCCGCCCACAACCGTAAGGCTCTCCAGAGGGCAGTGAGGTCTGCACAACGCATCACCGGGGGCAAACTACCTGCCCTCCAGGACACCTACACCACCCGATGTTACAGGAAGGCCATAAAGATCATCAAGGACAACAACCACCCGAGCCACTGCCTGTTCACCCCGCTATCATCCAGAAGGCGAGGTCAGTACAGGTGCATCAAAGCTGGGACCGAGAGACTGAAAAACAGCTTCTATCTCAAGGCCATCAGACTGTTAAACAGCCACCACTAACATTGACTCAACTCCAGCCACTTTAATAAAATATATCACTAGCCACTTTAAACAATGCTACCTAATATAATGTTTACATACCCTACATTATTCATCTCATATGTATACGTATATACTGTACTCTATATCATCTACTGCATCTTTATGTAATACATGCATCACTAGCCACTTTAACTATGCCACTTTGTTTACACTCATCTCATATGTATATACTGTACTCGATACCATCTACTGTATCTTGCCTAGGCTGCTCTGTACCATCACTCATTCATATATCTTTATGTACATATTCTTTATCCCCCTACACTTGTGTGTATAAGACAGTAGTTTTAGAATTGTTAGATTACTTGTTGGTTATTACTGCATTGTCGGAACTAGAAGCACAAGCATTTCGCTACACTCGCATTAACATCTGCTAACCATGTGTGTGACAAATAAAATTTGATTTGAAATAAAAATTGAGCAACAATAAAATAACAGTAGCGAGGCTATATACAGGGGGTACCGCTACAGAGTCAATGTGCGGGGTTAGTCAAGGTAATATGTACATGTAGAGTTATTAAAAAAGTGACGATGCATAGATAAACAGAGTAGCAGCAGGGTCAAAGGGGGAGGTGGGGGCAATGCAAATAGTTTGGGTAGCCATTTCATTAGATGTTCAGCAGTCTTATAGCTTGGGGGTAGAAGCTGTTTAGAAGCCTCTTGGACCTAGACTTGGCACTCCGGTATCACTTGCCGTGCTGTAGCAGAGAGAAGTCTATGACGGGTGACAGGAGCCTTTTACAATTTTTAGGACCTTCCTGACACTGCCTGGTATATAGGTCCTGGGTGGCAGGAAGCTTGGCACCAGTGATGTACGGTGCAGTACGCACTGCCGAGCAGTTGCCATACCAGGTAGTGATACAACCAGTCAGGATGCTCGATGGTCCAGCTGTAGAACCTTCTGCGTATCGGAGGACCCATGTCAAATCTTTTCAGTCTCCTGAGGGATAGGTTTTGTCATTCCCTCTTCACAACTGTCTTGGCATTCTTGGACCATGTTAGTTTGTTAGGGGCATTCTCAGTCCTTTTCCTGTAGTCCACAAGCAACTCCTTTGTTTTGATCACGCTGAGGGAGAGGTTGTTGTCCTGCCACCACACGGCCAGGTCTCTGACCACCTCCCTATAACCTGCCGCGTCAGTGAGCAGGCCCACAACTGTTGTGTCATCTGCAAACTTGGTGTTGGAGTCGTGCCTGGCCATGCAGTCATGAGTAAACAGGGAGTACAGGAGGGGACTGAGCATGCACCCCTGAGGGGCCCCTGTGTTGAGAATCAGCATGGCGGATGTGTGTTGTTACCTACCCTTATCCTGGAAGTCCAGGACACAGTTGCAGAGGGAGGTGTTTAGTCCCAGGGTCCTTAGCTTAGTGATGAGCTTTGAGGGCACTATGGTGATGAACGCTGAGCTGTAGTCAATGAACAGCATTCTCACATAGATGTTCCTTTTGTCCAGGTGGGAAAGGGCAGTGTGGAGTGCAATAGAACCTGCATCATTTGTGAATCTGTTGGGGCGGTATGCAAATTGGAGTGGGTCTAGGGTTTCTGGGATAATGGTGTTAATGTTAGCCATGACCAGCCTTTCAAAGCAATTCTTGATGAGAGTGCTACGGGTCAGTAGTCATTTAGGCAGGTTATCTTAGTGTTCTTGGGTACAGGGACTATGGTGGTCTGCTTGAAACATGTCTGTATTACGGACAGGGGTTGAAACAGTCAGTGAAAACACTTGCCAGTTGATCAGCGCATGCTCGAAGTACACGTGTTTATTTACAGTGAATCCAGAAGAAAAACAACAGTACTGCCATCCAAACTACACATTAAGGGGACAGCTTAAAAAACAATGCTGCCCCATCAACAGCTCAAACCAAAATGGTTCCTCCCTTGAACTGAAAGAGACTCCTTTTGTAGGGGAAGACCCTCCCATCAGAACATACCCAGCACTAATTAATTAAGCAATTACCTTCATCAAAGCCTACATTTTCCACTCAGCTAAACATAATGAATTATATACATTGCAACACATCTCATGATACAATAAACCAATAACACATTTACAAAATCCCATCCCTGCTGACATGGAGTCTTCCAATATGCCCATTCACATGAACGAGCCAGTCGGGACAGGCACTACAAAGCCAGCCCGATTACCGTAGCTCTGGTCCTTATCCCAGCATACCCGGAAGCTACAGAGACAGAGGAACAGAACCAAACAACGCACTCATCCATAACATTGACAAGTACAATAAATGTTGCTTTAATTAAACATGAAAGCTTGTCTGTATATTCTTTATACCATAAACTGTTACTGACTTTATACCATAAACTGTTACTGACTTTATACCATAAACTGTTACTCACAGATAGGCTACTTAAGAACAACTTCTCATTTACAACTGCGACCTGGACAAGCAAGCAAAGCAGTGTGACAAACACAGTTACACATGGAATAAACAAACATACAGTCAATAACACAATAGAGAAAAAGTCTATATACAGTGTGTGTAAATGAAGTAAGATAAGGCCATAGTGGCGAAATAAATACAATTTAGCAATTAAACACTGGAGTGATAGATGTGCAAGTAGAGATACTGGGGTGCAAAGGAGCAAAAAATTAACAGTATGGTGATGAGGTAGTTGGATGGGCTTTTTACAAGTATTGTGATCTGTGAGCTTCTCTGACAGCTGGTGCTTAAAGAAGAATTGGCTTTGGGGGTGACCAGTGAAATATACCTGCTGGAGCGCGTGCTGCTATGGTGACCAGTGAGCTGAGATAAGGCAGGGCTTTACCTAGTAAAGACTTGTAGATGACCTGGAGCCAGTGGGTTTGGCGACGAATATGAAGCGAGGGCCAGCCAACGAGAGCATACAGGTCGCAGTGGTGGGTAGTATATGGGGCTTTGGTGACGAAACGGATGGCACTGTTAGCTGAATAGAGTGTTGGAGGCTATTTTGTAAATTACATCACCGAAGTTAAGGATTGATAGGATAGTCAGCTTTATGAGGGTGTGTTTGACAGCATGAGTTAAGGATGCATTGTTGCGAAATAGGATGCAGATTCTAGATTTAATTTTGGATTGGAGATGCTTAATGTGAGTCTACAGTCTAACCAGACACCTAGGTATTTGTAGATACAATAAAGTGTGAAATGTCTGTACTAAAATAGTGAAGTTAACAATGTTGGTCAACAACCAAGATAACGGAGCTGATAACGGAGCAGGGAGGCAGATGAGTCAACAGGTTCCGCACATTTTTATATGGCTCTTGTATCTCTGCAGCAGATATATAGTAAGCAATATGTTTGTAAAATCAAATTGCAATTCAATCGCATTATCGAATCGCAGTGAGATCAAATTGTGAGGTCCCGGCAAATCCCAGCCCTACTATCCATGGTGGTCAGATCAAACGAACAGCATGCACGATGATCACAAGAGAAGTAGGCCTATATGGTAAAGAAGGTTATTGGTACCATACACAATAATACTGAGACTCCAGTATATCAGCAGCTGTAATCATTCTGCATAGTTATCCATCACCCGAGTGGCACAGCAGTCTAAGGCACTGCTTCTCAGTGCCAGAGGCTTTCACTACAGACCCTGGTTCGATTCCAGACTATCACAACTGCCGTGATTGGGAGTCCCATCGGGTGGCACACAATTTGCCCAGCGTCATCCGGGTTAGGCTTTGGCCGGGAAGGCTGTCATGGTAAATAGGAATGTTCTTAACTGACTTGCCTAGTAAAATAAAGGTAAAATCAAATCAAACTTTGGTTGAGTTTGTAAGAGTTCATAAGCTTACCGTAGGTTACACAAATGACCTACAATAATCAAGACAGAGGGCCACTGGAGAGTGTAGGGTACTAGCCCAGGCACCCCATGTAGCCTGGGCTAGTACCCTACACTAGCCTAGGCACCCCATGTAGAGGGCACTGGCCCAGAGGGGCCCCGTAAAGCAGGGCGCTTTAACAGATGGCCAGTGCAGAATTAGAGCACCCAGATGTGGCTCAGTGTGCGCGCTAGCTCAGTGCTGAGCCTGCCACACCACCCTCAATGGACATCCGTCTATCAGGGTCACAGCTTCCTATACAGGAAGTGACAGCAGGATAATTCCATATGTGTAGTTTATTTTTAAAGGAGAGTTCCACTTAACCATACGAGGCTATTGGACAGGCATAGATCTAGAAGGGAGACTGGGATTGAACCCTGGTCCTCGTGGGGAGGAGTGTACGCATGGCTTGTGCCCCGAGGGTCACCCACTTGATCAAGGCTCTGCACGCCATGTGTGTAGGTTAAGTTCAGGATCTGTGTGGACGAGAGCTTGGCTTGCGTAAATCAAAGGGTGTTGAGTAGAGGATGGACCCATCTGGAATACTAATGAGCGGCTTTAATCCACCAGAGTGATTGATCTAAGCCTGATC
Source organism: Oncorhynchus tshawytscha (assembly GCF_018296145.1). Classification (NCBI taxonomy): domain Eukaryota; kingdom Metazoa; phylum Chordata; class Actinopteri; order Salmoniformes; family Salmonidae; genus Oncorhynchus; species Oncorhynchus tshawytscha. Next base: position 15,067,483 of record NC_056433.1, read on the forward strand.
TACAAGAGACAATATAAGTGAGCTTTTCCTCCATCACCAAACATCTAGCTAATGTACAATAAGTGTGTCTGGACAACTGTAAAAGCCACATGTGCTCAGGACTCGTGTGCCTGTCTACCATGCTATACGTTAAATGTTTCAGACACAGCCTGTTGAATGAAGTCACTGCCACACAAGTCCCCCTTTTGACAGGAAACCACTCTTCCTCGGTGTCAAGGATGTGCATTAGGTTCTGTATCAAACTAGCCTGGCTTTTGGAACCGATCCATCCCCTTTCCTTTGAGGCCCAGGTCAGCATTCCAAACGACATATTCCCCATAGGGCCCTGGTCAAAAGTAGAGAACTATATAGGGGATAGGGTGCCATTAGGGACGCAGACCCCGATGTGAAGGACACCTCACTGTTCGGAGGGATAAACTGAACAATACAGTTAGACGTCGTGCAAACATCTCTTAATCTGCCAACAGCACTAATATCGCTGCCCTATTTAGAGTAAGGTGGCTACATACATTCTTTAGAGACACGGTTATTGTGCTGGTTGAGTAGTTAACACTAGAGAATAGATTAAAGCTGAATACAGTGAGCCCACGGGAAGGTCATGAACTACCAATGAGAAACTAAATCTTGGTTTTACGCATTGGGCAAGTATGTCAAGAACGCCAAATAAACACTGACAAAAGGTGGCGAGGGCCGATACTTAAAATAAATAAACACAAGTGATACTGGCAAGAGCAGAGTGGAATTAAGAGTAAATTAGCCTTGTTTGACATTTAGCCCATAGCCTCTGTACAATTTGGATGTCAAGCAGCAGTATTTGTTAAAGTGGATGAACACTAGGGGCTGTGACATGTAATCTGTGAGAGATTACAGGTGCTGTCTTTCACCATGGCCACACCTACTCAAACCCTACAGCCAGGTGCAACAATACACTTTCCCATAGTGACAGTAGATGGGACACTGGGAGCAAACAGGTCAGGTAACTTCCAGCTAACACACGTTATGGGGTCTCAAATGGCACCCTATTCCATATTTAGTGCACTACTTTAGACCAGGGCCCTACGGGCTGCCATTTCAGATGCAACCATGGCCTTCTGTTGAACAAAGAACTGAGGGACAGCAAAGGCCACAGGATCCACCAGATAGGGTTGGGGGATATGACCAGCCCATGACAGCCAAACTTAGTTGATCCCCAAAATAGTGTTCCCTACTACATGGGAAGGAAGGTGTGTGCTTAAAATTAGTTCAGTTCCACAGGAAATGCATGAAACAACCATCCTGTACAAAAGCAAAAATAAAATGGCCTTGGATTGAAAAAAAGATGGGGGGGCACACATTCTCAAAATGTAGTAGTAACAGAATTATTACAGCGCTGTCAGACATTTGCCAATATTATCAGTAGCAGAGGTCCAACTCAACAACAAAAAAATGTTTTACGCGTCATCATATCTAGATGCTGTAACATCTCCACTGGAGGCCCAGTTCACTGGCTGCTGCTCTGCCTTATTGATCTGGCATATCAAACTCAAGCAGACAATCAAACTAAACCACACAAGTCTGCCAAGTAAAAGTAGAGCCCCTTACGTGAACATTTGCCATAGCCTTTGACTCAGAATGTCTGACTGTTCTGTTGACAACACTAATAAACTATTCAGTGAAATTTAAAGGAGGAAAGACAGAGGTGCTGCCTGCCTTACGACACATTATTGAATGGGTGCAGCAGTGGAAAGGGGACTTGCCACTTCACCACTGTGGCTCAGAATCAATTGGGGCAGACTTTCTGCATAGTTTCAGATAAACGTCACAAATAGAAGCATTGCAATGTCAAAGTCCATGAATGAGGGACTTATGACAGCGCCATTGTGCACTACTAGTAAATAGATTTTCATACAGAGAGGGGGATACCACTACTCAGTCAACCGAATCACCATTTCATTCCCCAAGAAAAGGAGCGGATGACAGCTTATTTTGCTTTTCAGTTTCTCAAATCAAGAGCGCATTGGTAATTGTATGAATCCTGTTGTGTTAAGCTACCATCTATCCAAGTTGGTGCCGCCCTCAGCCTCACAGAAACAGTGTGTTGGTGATTCTATCAATCAAGCTTTTTATAACACAAGTGACCCCGTTTGCTGCTTGTGCTGAGCCTACAGGCTGAGATGGTTTATTGCTGTCGTCACCGAATATCTGTCCTCAATTTACAGCAGAGAAGATGAACGAGGTAAATCAAATGTGGCTCTCTCAAAGCCATGCATGCCCATACTGGCTAGAAGAAATACATTAACTCACCAATACATCGTTGCAGATGTCTCGTAACTCTGTCTCCACCTTCTCCCGGTACTCCTTGACCATCTGAAGCTTCTTGTCGCTGCCCTCTGTCTTCTGCTCGATGGCGGAGATGACCCGCCATGCAGACCTCCGGGCCCCGACAACATTCTTGTAGGCGACCGAGAGAAGGTTCCTCTCCTCGCATGACAGCTCTGCACCCTTCTCCGTTACCTCTTTCATGGACGAAGCCATGTCGTCGTAACGCTCCGCCTGCTCGGCCAGCTTGGCTTTCTGAATCAGCTCCGTTTTATCCATGTTTATGAGTTATCGTATGTTCAAACTGTCGCTTGCAGTTTCAAAGAAAGTCCGAAGATGTGAGAAGGGGACAACGGTGTGGGGACAGATCGTGTATAACGATAGTTATAATCTTTGGGCAGGTGGGTGGAGGTACAGGTATGTTATCCAGACACCTGGGGAAGAAAATTTGATTGTTTAGGATGGTCAATGCATGCACACCTTGAGAGGCCGTTTGGTTGGCTAGCTAGTCAACTCAGTTCACCTGTAACAAAAATAAATCAATTCAATAACTTGTTAAGATAACATTAGCTAGCTGGGATGCCAAACTGCCTTGCCTAGGAGATGGGAAACGCCTTTTAAATTGTACTAATGCCCATTGTGTAAGTTGCCCATGAGTCGTCAATGGGCCGCACGGTGCAATCTGGACGATTCTGAGCTCTCATTCAATGAGTCAATTGGGCACTAGCTCAAAAACCCAACATTAGCATGAATTTCATGAATAAGTACAACAATGCAAATCTTTTCTGAGATGTGAGAATTAACTTGCTCTCTATAATATTGTATAGATTTGGAATAACCACATTATGTACTTTCGAGGAAAATGGGAAGGTTTCGCGACTGAGAAGGGATTGCGCAATGGTTAGTTTAGCACCCGCGTTACGCACCATTTCACGATTGGTCGACAGTCTGCTGGGTGGGGCATTATACGTTTCTTCATACATTTCCCAATGGGATATTTTATCTCCTCCATTCTCTAATATCTCTGATTATACCATAATGAACACGGAGCCAGAGGTCTCACCGGATGTATAAATCTGAATCATCTGGTTGGAATTTCCATTCCACAACAAATATGGTGAAGAGAGGAAGATCAGTGGCCGGCAGTGTTACGAATAGACTGCACCAAGTTATGTATATAATGTTTTTTTCTGATTTCAAACTATTGTTAACAACACACTAAACAGAGCAGGCATTCCCTAAAGGAAATAGGCATACTAGAACGTGCCAAAAGGATTTCACTAACTCCTGCTTGGCTCTGCCCAACTCCTTGCCTGTTCACGCCACTATGCTTAATTTGCTCCCATTGAAAACGACACAGGTGAACCATCTTGGGTTAGTTATAAATATATTTGGATATACCTTAACTTCTCTGCTAGTTAGCTAAAGTAACATACATAAGGGAAGTTCACGAGGGGCGCAGCAGTCTAAGGCACTGCATCTCAGTACTAGGGGCGTCACTACAGACCCTGGTTCAATCTCGGGCTGTATCACAACCGGCCGTCATCGGGAGTCCCTTTGGGCGGCGCACAATTGGCCCAGCGTCGTCCGGGTTAGGCCGGGGTAGGCCGTCATTGTAAAATAAGAATGAGTTCCTAACTGACTTACCTAGTTAAATACAAAAAGGTACAAAAATAAAAACGCATTTACCACTTGACTAGCAAACATTAGACAGTTAATGGTTGGAGGACTGATATGTTGTAACTCAAGACTTGTTCAAGAGTTAACATCCTAGCCGCTACAACTGCTGCTATCTCGTTAAAAGCAAGTGTGTTGGTTTCGCTATGGTTTGCCCCGTGTTGTTTTGCCCTGACAAGCGAATGCTAACTAGCTTGCTTGACTAACCCCGCGCGACACAGAATGAATCGTTTTTATGAAGCTCCACTGCACTGGCGACCAAACGACATCGTATACTAACTATCCATAGACAGTTTACATTTCCTTACAAAATTAGAACAATCGAACTTCATGTTAAATGTAATAACCTACACATTAATTTCCAAGATTCAAAGAAAAAAAATGTTAATATATTTCCCCAACCTTTACCTGGTTCCAATCCGCCACTCCGAGTAAATACCTTACGAAGATATTCGGGCAGGGAACTAATCTATGCCTTCAACCAAATCAGACCAACGGGCGTGTCTAACAAAACCGTAGCCCAATGAGAACCCGTCTTTGAGACGGATCAACCAACACTGTTAAAAACAAGAATCAATAGGATGATAGCGCGGGGGAAGAGGCGGGCTTTGAGGCCACGGGGTTTCCTCAAATTAAAGCAAGGGAGAAGACGTCATCATTACCATGGATATCTAACACTTTTCCACATCACATATGCCGCGTTCAAAACAACTGGGAACTCGGAAAAATACGAAGTCAAATCATGACGTCAGTGATTTTCAGGTCGGAAAGTTGGAGCTCTAGAAAGAGGTCCGAGTTCCCGAGTTGGAATTCCGAGGTGGATGACCATTCAAATGGATTTTTCCAGTTGGAGCTCGTTTTTTCCGAATTCCCAGTTGTTTTGAACGCACTGAAGTCCGAAATCGGAGATTTCCGAGTTCCCAGTTCCGAGTTTCCAGTTGTTTTGAACCCAGCAAAACGCACACACAACAACACACAAACAGTATCAGTAGGCCGCTAGTGGGTGTGGCAGGGGGAAATGATACACACAGTTTTGCAATAAACTTTGCATTTAACATGTAATTGATGGATGTATCAGCCTATTCTGTTTTTCCCAAAAGTGTGACCACCTAGGATTAAATAATAAGCTATTACAAGGTTTATGAATCAGTACACTTGTTTTATTTGCTTCGGATAGATTTAGATTGCCTATAGTCATCATGGGGTAAGGAAATAGTTATTCATGGGGAACTGGTCAAAAGTAGTGGACCATGTAGGGAATAGGGTATGACTTCTCTTTGGCAGCTGGAAATGAACACATTAGGATGATCAGTAGCATTAAATGTAGAATATTTAACAAAAGTAATTGTGAGCACTTTGATGATATTTCATGGGAAAATGTTTATAATCAAGTCGATGCAGAGTCTGCTTACCAGACTTTTCTCACATCTTTCAATTCTGTATTTCACCACTGCTTTCCCGTAGTTAAACCACAGAGAGCAGTAGAAGGGTTGTGGAAACCTTGGTTTACAAAAAAATCCCTGTCCCCTGAATTCTGCAAATTACAAAAAGTATTTAGAACAAATTTACTCACCTACTTTGGATATCCCCAAAATTATATTTTACTAACAAATTTCAAGAATCCTTAAAATAATATGAAGTCATCTTGGAAAATCTTCAATCAACTGTTTAAGAAAAGGCATCTACAGTAGAACTATTCCATCTAAATTTACTGTTCGAAATAAGATCTACAGTGACACCGATGTTATTTCATGTGAATTTAATAACTTTTTTGTGAATGTTGGTTACTCTCTGTCAAATATATTTTTAAAAACGGATGGAAATCCCTTGGATTACATTAAGGGACATTTGGTGTATAAGAGAATGTTCAAACATGTAAATCAACACTGTGTTCTATATGAGCACCAATATGGTTTTCGTAGAAACTACTCTACAGATATTGCTTTTTTGCAGAGTTGCAAAGAAAAAGCCATATCTCAGACTGGCCAATGAAAATAAAGGATTAAGATGGGCAAAATAACACAGACACAGGACAGAGGAACTCTGCTAAGAAGGCCAGAATCCCGGAGTCGCCTTTTCACTGTTGATGTTGAGACTGGTGTTTTGCGGGTACTATTTAATGAAGCTGCAGATTGAGGACTTGTGAGGCGTCTGTTTCTCAAACTAGACACTCTAATGTACTTGTCCTCTTGCTCAGTTGTGCACCGGGGCCTCCCACTCCTCTTTCTATTCTGGTTAGGGCCAGTTTGCTCTGTTCTGTGAAGGGAGTAATTTACAACGTTGTACGAGATCTTCAGTTTCTTGGCAATTTCTCGCATGGAATAGCCTTAATTTCTCAGAACAAGAATAGACTGGCGAGTTTCAGAAGAAAGTTATTTGTTTCTGGCCATTTTGAGCCTGTAATCGAACCCACAAATGTTGATACTCCAGATACTCAACTAGTCTAAAGAAGGCCAGTTGTATTGCTTCTTTAACCAGAACAACAGTTTTCAGCTGTGCTAATATAATTGCAAAAGGGTTTTCTAATGATCAATTAGTCTTTTAAAATGCTAAACCTGGATTAGCTAACACAACGTGCCATTGGAACACAGGAGTGATGGTTGCTGATAATGGGCCTCTGTACGGCTATGTAGATATTCCATTAAAAGTCTGCCGTTTCCAACTACATTAGTCATTTACAACACTACCAATGTCTACACTGTATTTCTGATCAATTTTATGTTATTTTAATGGACAAAATATGTGCTTTTCTTTCAAAAACAAGGACATTTCTAAGTGATCCCAAACTTTTGAACGGTAGTGTACAGTACCAGTCAAAAGTTTGGGCACACCTACTCATTCCCGGGGTTTTCTTCATTTTTACTATTTTCTACATTGTGGAATAACAACACATCAAAACTATGAAATAACACATATGGAATCATGTAGCCACCAAAAAAATGTTAAACAAATCAAAATATATTTTATATTTGAGATTCTTCAAAGTAGTCACCCTTTGCATTGATGACAGCTTTGCACATGCTTGGCATTCTCTCAAACAGCTTCATGAGGTAGTCACCTGGAATGTATTTCAATTAACAGGTGTGTCTTGTTAAAAGTTATTTTGTGAAATGTCTTTCCATCTTAATGTGTTTGAGTCAATCAGTTGTGTTATGACAAGGTAGGGGTGGTATGCAGAAGATAGCCCTATTTGGTAAAAGACAAAGTCCATATTATGGCAAGAACAGCTCAATAAGCAAAGAGAAATGACAGTCCATCATTACTTCAGGACATGAAGGTCAGTCAATCCAGAAAATTTCAAGTGCAGCCGTAAATCCCATCAAGCGCTATGAGGAAACTGTCTCTCATGAGGACCGCCACAGGAAAGGAAGACCCAGAGTTACCTCTGCTGAAGAGGATAAGTTCATTAGAGTTACCAGCCTCAGAAATTGCAGCCCAAATAAATGCTTCACAGAGTTCCAATAGCAGACACATCTCAACACCAACTTTTCAGATGAGACTGCGTGAATCAGGCCTTCATGGTCGAATTATTGCAAAGAAACCACTACTAAAGGACAACAAGAAGAAGAAGAGACTTGCTTGGGCCAAGAAACACAAGCAATGGACATTAGACCGGTGGAAATCTGTCCTTTGGTCTGATGAGTCCAAATTTGAGAGTTTTGGTTTCAACCCCTGTGTCTTTCTGAGACGCAGAGTAGGTGAGCGGATGATCTCCGCATGTGTGGTTCCCACGGTGAAGCATGGAGGAGGTGTGATGGTGTGGGGGTGCTTGTCTGGTGACACTGTCTGTGATTTATTTAGAATTCAAGGCACACTTAACCAGCATGGCTACCACAGCATTCTGCAGCGATACGCCATCCGCCATGGTTTGCGCCTTGTGCGACTATCATTTGTTTTTTAGGACAATGACCCAACACACCTCCAGGCTGTCTAAGGGCTATTTGACAATGCAATTATCACAACACATAGGTTGTAATATGGAGGGGGCTTTGCTTCCCCAGTGATTTTACCCATGCACCGCCACTGCTTGGAGTTAGAATTCCCTATCCCTCAGAAGACCACAGAAGACACAGACAACCTTTCATCTCCCATTTGTATCTATGACAAAAGACATTGATGCAATGAAACCCCTGTAGGTGTGTCAGCCAGGAAAACACCCCATTTTGCGAATATCACAGGATGATTGAGTTTAAGTGTGAACTCTTCCGAATGTAGCACATTGAATCGCCTCAGGACATTAGATTCATTGGCACTTTGACGTTACTCAGTACATGCACCCAATCAGCCAGTCTATGTCAAAGGTGTGTTTTTTTAAAAGCAAGACACAGAGTAATCTGTGTATTAGCACAAAACAAATCACATTAAACAAGGAAAGAGGTGTCTTGCGTCTCTTGTTGTGCTGTTTAATTATGGTATTACACAGGCTTTAAGAAGGGCAAGTCTGGGCATATGAACAGTGAATAGACAGGGGAGACGGAGCTGTGTGTCAGTGGAACTGGAAGGAAGCATTATCTGAGCTTTTTACAACTTTGTGTTGGCTACGCCCTCCAGTATTAGGAAAGCTTTGATGAATACTTTGGAGAGGGTTTATTGGTCTGCGAAATGTTCTATTGCTGATAGTTAGAACAATGATGTGATTCTCTCCCTAGCAGAGTTAGTTACCTATGGGCCAGATTCTGGAAGTCTGGAATGTTCTTCTGAGCTGTAATCCCATCCCTATATGCCAGAGGCAGAATGATACAACACATAGACATTTTTCTGTCCTTGCTAAATCTTGTTTCATACTCCCCAGAGAAATGTGTGACACTCACAGACGTCAACATAATCCAGAGAAAGCTATAGGGCTTTGTATCTGAAGCTAATACATCTTTATGTTGTGCTGTTAATGAGTCACTGAGAACAAAAGCAGCACTGTACTGTCAATTGGTCACTATACTCTCCTCTCATTTACGTATGACCATTGTCAGTCAGCAGCCTCACCCACCTCATTAGACAAACACAGTTCAGTGACACGTTAATGTGTCAGAGACGTGTCATTGGTTCAACGACCGCAGCCCAGGCTTTATCTCTGAGGATTTCTGATATACTGCACCAGCTCTGGAGGGAGAGGAAAGAGAGAGGGATATAGCGAGGACGAGTGAAAAAGAGAGGGAAAGAGAGTCACAGGGACAGAGAAAGAAAAAAAGAGACCAGGTGTGGTTAACGGTAACAGCCATCTGAGTGTGTGTAGAGGGGGGTTCAACAGAAGGGCGAGGAGGGAGGAGATGTGAAGTACTATGCCTAGAGGTAAGAGTAGCCATTACCCACTCTCTGGATTCCAGCTGGAACATCGACACAGACACGGCTTTGTCAGGACTCTCCCTCTGTGTGTGAGAGTGTGTGTGTGTGTGTGTGTGGGGGGGGGGTAGCTGGGGAGTGGCTGTGCCCCTGACAGATGCCAGTAACCTCCACCCCCACACCCCTTCTAACACACACCCATCCTGCTTCTCTTCCCGCCAACAAAGTGGATCACCGAGGCCGCCGTGTAAGGCCTGAGCTGTCGAGCGGCATTACGTAACAGCCACTCTTTCAGAAAAGAGAAAGAGAGAGAAAAAAAAGCCTTTGGGCGTTGTCTGGTCTCCTGAAACCTGCCTGGAAACAGGGCTCACTATCTCAGCCTGAGCACTGAGTACCAACGCCCACTCCACCTACCCTCCTCAACCCCACACTCCCTGTCTGCTACTGCTGTACCCTGTAGTGCAGTCAGCATGGCATTGGAACACACAGCCTTACATATGTCCTCCTGACTGTCCCAAAATCACCCTATTTAGAGGGTACATTGATTGTGGTGAGCTGTGATTACACAGGCATGGTTTTATCCCATGTACTCCCTCCTCCTTTGTCCTCAACAATGGCTCTAAAAAATAGGTATGTCAAACTTTGTACCAAGCTCGAGAGAAATTCCTAAAACCAGTATAATTTTATTGCAGTTTCATCACTCACATTTGCATGCACAATGTCCCTCGAAATGTCTGTGGTATTGCTCTGCTTGTCGGTACTGGAACTAATTCCCCAACACAATTAGTGAGTTTTTCTCCTTTTTTTCTCTACCATGAAATTGAGAAAGAAAACGTTTTTAACAAAGCTTAAGGGACTTTAATGTCATTTTCAGCTCAGTGAATTTCCCACTATTGATGAGTTAACCTTGAAATGCTGAGTCATCATGATGTTCCAGTGGTAGCTAGCTTTACATGGTGGTTTCTGTCCCCACAGGTAGGCAGACATCACTCAGCCATGTCTAAGGCTTAGTCATACCTTCCAGACCAGATCACCTTCCCACCAGGCAGGTTGGGGCCTGAGTGACATGGAGGATGATACTGCCCCTAAGCACTTGATTTGAGATCTGAGAGACTTTAACCTTCTAAAGGACAAGACACACCATAACAAACGTTGGCTGTGCGCAATATCTCACCTGCTGGGCGTGTACTGAGGCGATTCAACATGTAGAATCGTTGGGAAGATGTTCTGTGGTCAGAGGTGATAGGACGGCCAACCGCTGCCCACAGATGACATTCGTTGTGGTTGAGTTTTGACCATAATAGTTATGGTTAGCACCACAAGATGGAGTCTTGTCCATCAGCATTGGTAGAGATCAAGTTGAGTGGGGTGGGCTTTTTGCATGTGATTTACATGTGAAGAGTTTCATTCCAAAATGCTATACATCCATTTTCAGAAATGTTGATAAATTCGTTTTTATTGTTTAAAGATCTTGTAAAATAGATGAGTGTGTTTCTTCACCGTCTAATCATGACATGGGGTAGTTTGGTGACAGACATGTTTTTGTTTGAAATGTATCACTTGATGGTTTCATTTCAGAGAGACAATAATCAGGTTTTGTAGCAAAACGCTACATATCTGCCTCACTCTCAGAAAAACAAGTAGTATTGCTAGGTTTAACAGAGTAAAATGTAATAAATAACTAAATTTTTTAATATAAAGTACTGTGCAAATTATACATTTGTGCCATCAATATTTAATGATCAATACAGTAATATATTTGACATTTTAGTCATTTAGCAGATGCTCTTATCCAGAGCGACTTACAGTTAATGCATTCATCTTAAGATAGCTAGTTGAGACAACCACATATCCAACTAGGTCTCACAGTCTCCCGTCAGAATTAGACGTTCATCCATCTTTCTCAAACGTCAAATTTTGAAGTTGTTGCAAACTTCACATTTCGAAGTATTGAAGGTTAAGATTAGGAATTCATTTAGAAATATTAATGTTAGGCATTAACTCAGAATGGTTAAGGTAAGGGTTAAGGTTTGGGATAGGCTTAAAATAAAAATCTCACAAACAACTTCCTATCGCTGGATTTGAACATGCAACATTTGGAATCAGAGGCAGGTGCTTACACCCATCCACCACAACGCCCTAGGAAAACTGAAACCTAGTTAAAAGTAACAGTGCTCAATTTTACCCCGAGCGGCCGGTTTCCACTTCATCTTCCGACTTCCCCACGCATGGATGGAAGTCGAACACTGACTTGTATCATGGGTGACCTGGCTGACAAATCACAGTCAAATGTACAGAATACGAACACAATGAATATACACGGAGCATACAAAACATTATGAACATTATGAACAGGGCCCATGGGGCTTTGGTCAAAAGTAGTGGACTATATAGGGAATAGAGTGAGATTATGGGGTGCACTATATACACTGAGTGAACAAAACATTAAGAACACCTGCTCTATCCATGAAATTGACTGACCAGGTGAACGCAATGATCCCTTATTGATGTCACTTAAATCCACTTCAATCAGTGTCGATGAAGGGGAGGAGAAAGGTTAAAGAAGGATTTTTAAGCCTTGAGACATGGATTGTGTATGTGTGCCATTCAGAAGGTGAATGGGCAAGACCGATGATTTAAGTGCCTTTGAACAGTGTATGGTAGTAGGGTGCCAGGCGCACCGATTTGTGTCAAGAACTGCAACACTGCTGGCCTTTTCACGCTCATAAGTTTCCCTTGTTTCCCGTTGGGTGGTGGACCAACGGGAAACAAGAATGGTCCACCACCCAAAGGACATCCAGCCAACTTGACACAACTGTGTGAAGAAATGGAGTCAACATGGGCCAGCATCCCTGTGGAATGCTTTCGACACCTTGTAGAGTCCACGATCCAACGAATTGAGGCTGTTCTGAGAGAAAAAGGGTGCAACTCAATATTATTAGCAAGGTGTTCTTAATATTTGTACACTCAGTATATAGCGTTTTGCAACAAAACACATACAATACACATCTAAATTCTATGAATAAAAAATCTGAGAACAGCAAAGTTTTACACACACATGGAGGTACCCATGAGCAATACTTTCTGATGAAAAAACACAAATGTGATAATTGGTGGATATAGTGCTTTGGAACAAAACTCTCCATTACATACAGTACCAGTCAAAAGTTTGGACACAGCGACTCATTTTCTACATTTTCTACATTGTAGAATAATAGTGAAGACATCAAAACTATGAAATAACACATATGGAATAATGTAGTAACCAAAAAAGTGTTAAACAAATCTAAATATATTTTATATTTTAAATTCTTCAAAGTAGTCACTTTGCCTTGATGACAGCTATCACGAATCCCGCCAAAGATGGTGCCTCTTCCTGTTCGGGCGGCGCTCGGCGGTCGTTGTCGCCGGCCTATTAGCTGCCATCGATTCCCTTTTTTGTTTCTGTTAGTTTGGTCTGATTGGTTACACCTGTTTTGAGTTTAGTTTTGTTTGTGGACTCCTCCACCCACTACTCCTAGAAGCCTTAAGAACCGCTTTGCACACTCTTGGCATTCTCTCAACCAGCTTCACATGGAATGCTTTTCCAACAGTCTTGAAGGAGTTCCCACATACACTGAGCACTTGTTGGCAGCTTTTCCTTCACTTAGCAGTCCAACTCATCCCAAACCATCTCAATTGGGTTGAGGTCGGGTGATTGTGGAGGCCAGGTCATCTGATGCAGCACTCCATCACTCTTCTTCTTGGTCAAATACCCTTACACAGCCTGGAGGTGTGTTGGGTTATTGTCCTGTTGGGGAAAAAATGATAGTCCCACTAAGCGCAAACCAGATATTCTCTGCAGAATGCTGTGGTAGCCATGCTGGTTAATTGTGCCTTGAATTCTAAATAAATCACAGACAGTGTCACCAGCAAAGCACACCCCCACCATCACACCTCCTCCTCCATGCTTTACGGTGGGAAGATCCTCTGTTAACCTACTCTGCGCCTCATAAAGACACGGTGGTTGAAACCAAAACTCTCAAATTTGGACTCAATGACCAAAGGACAGATTTCCACCGGTCTAATGTCCATTGCTCGTGTTTCTTGGCCCAAGCAAGTCTCTTCTTCTTATAGGTGTCCTTTAGTAGTGATTTCTTTGCAGAAATTCAACCACAAAGTCCTGATTCACACAGTTTCCTCTGAACAGTTGATGTTGAGATGTGTCTGTTACTTGAACTCTGTGAAGCAGATATTTGGGCAGCAATTTCTGAGGCTGGTTACTCTGTTTGCTTGATGGTTTTTGCGACTGCACTTGAAGAAACTTTCAAAGTTCTTGACATTTTCCGATTGACTGACCTCCATGTCTTAAAGAAATGATGGACTTCTCTTTGCTTATTTGAGCTGTTCTTGCCATAATAAGGACTTGGTCTTTTACCAAATAGGGCTATCTTCTGTATACCAACAGAACTTTGAAGAATCTCAGATATAAAATATATTTTGATTTGTTTAACACTTTTTTGGTAATTTCATGATTACATATGTGTTATTTCATAGTTGTGATGTCTTCACTATTATTATACAATGTAGAAAATAGTCAAAATAAAGAAAAACCCTTGAATGAGTAGGTGTGTCCAAACCTTTGACCGGTATTGCATGTAGGATCTTAATTTGAGACAGTTTGCTACAGCAAACTAATAATCTTGCAGCAACAGGAAATGTGGATTATTATTTTGTGAATTATTATGTGGATTAGAACTAATGCATATTTTTTGTAGGGGTTGATACATTTTTCTTTAGGTCAAATCAGGTCTGACATTTTAAAATGCAAATTACAAACTATAGAAACCTTTGCATTTCCTGCTGCACAGGAAAATTCTCAGCAACAAAAGAATGATATGAAAAAGGCATCTATATTCCATCTCAATTTATTGTTGTAAATAAGACCTATAGAGATCCTGATGTGATTTCATGTGAATTGAATAACTTTTTTTGTTAATGTGGGTTCCTCTCTGTCCAGGGAAATTGAGAATACTGATGGAAACCCGATGAATCAAATGTAGGGATATTTCCCTTCTCTGCTTCAGTTTGATCCTCCTGATGTAATGGAGGTGATGATGTAATGGAGGTGATGATGTAAATGGAAGTGATGGAGGTAATTGGTAACTTCAAGATATCAGCAGCTGTGTATTCATTGACTCTGTACTGGTATCCCCTGTATATAGCCCTGCTATTGTTATTTACTGCTGCTCTTTAATTATGTGTTATTCTTATCTCTTACTTTAAAAAAAAAATTATTTAAACTTCATTGTTGGTTAAGGGCTTGTGAGTAAGCATTTCACTGTAAGGGGAAATGTTGTATTCGGGCGCATGTGACAAATAAATGTGATATGATTTGATTTGAGCTGAACATTTAACATTTCAATCAACACTGTGTTCTATATGAATACCAATATAGTTTTTGTAAAAACTAATCCACAGATATGACTCTTTTGCAACTTGTGCCCTGAACAACAATGAATATGCTCTTGTCATATTTTCACATTTATCCACTGCACTTGATACGGTTGATCATGAAATGTTACTTTCTAACCTGCATTATTACGGTTTCATGGTTATACATATAATTGGTTATATCAAATCAAATCAAATTTTATTTGTCACATACACATGGTTAGCAGATGTTAATGTGAGTGTAGCGAAATGCTTGTGCTTCTAGTTCTGACAATGCAATAATAACCAACGAGTAATCTAACCTAACAATTTCACAACAACTACCTTATGCACACACAAGTGTAAAGGGAGGAAGAATATGTACATAAAGATAAATTAATGAGTGATGATACAGAATGGCATAGGCAAGATGCAGTAGATGGTATCGAGTACAGTATATACATATGAGATGAGTAATGTAGGGTATGTAAACATATAAAAGTGGCATTGTTTAAAGTGGCTAGTGATACATTTTTTACATACATTTTTCCATTATTAAAGTGGCTGGAGTTGAGTCAGTATGTTGGCAGCAGCCACTCAATGTTAGTGGTGACTGTTTAACAGTCTGATGGCCTTGAGATAGAAGCTGTCTTTCAGTCTCTCGGTCCCTGCTTTGATGCACCTGTACTGACCTTGCCTTCTGGATGATAGCGGGGTGAACAGGCAGTGGCTCTGGTGGTTGATGTCCTTGATGATCTTTATGGCCTTCCTGTGACATCGGGTGGTGTAGGTGTCCTGGAGTGCATGTAGTTTGCCCCCGGTGATGCGTTGTGCAGACCTCACTACCCTCTGGAGAGCCTTATGGTTGTGGGCGGAGCAGCCGTACCAGGCGGTGATACAGCCTGACAGGATGCTCTCGATTGTGTATCTGTAGAAGTTTGTGAGTGCTTTTGGTGACAAGCCAAATTTGTTCAGCCTCTTGAGGTTGAAGAGGTGCTACTACGCCTTCTTCACCACGCTGTCTGTGTGGGTGGACCAATTCAGTTTGTCCGTGATGTGTACGCCGAGGAACTTAACTTACTACCCTCTCCACTACTGTCGATGTGGACGGGGGTGCTCCTTCTGCTGTTTCCTGAAGTCCACAATCATCTCCTTTGTTTTGTTGACGTTGCATGTGAGGTTATTTTCCTGACACCACACTCCGAGGGCCCTCACCTCCTCCCTGTAGGCCGTCTCGTCGGTGTTGGTAATCAAGCCTACCACTGTAGTGTCGTCTGCAAACTTGATGATTGAGTTGGAGGCGTGCATGGCCATGCAGTCGTGGATGAACAGGGAGAAACAGGAGAGGGCTCAGAACGCACCCTTGTGGGGCCCCAGTCATGAGGATCAGCAGGGTGGAGATGTTGTTACCTACCCTCACCACCTGGGGGCGGCCCGTCAGGAAGTCCAGTATCCAGTTGCACAGGGCGGGGTCGAGACCAAGGGTCTCGAGCTGATGATGAGTTTGGAGGGAACTATGGTGTTAAATGCTGAGCTGTAGTCGATGAACAGTATTCTCACATAGGTATTCCTCTTGTCCAGATGGGTTAGGGCAGTGTGCAATGTGGTTGCGATTGCGTCATCTGTGGACCTGTTGGGGCGGTAAGCAAATTGGAGTGGGTCTAGGGTGTCAGGTAGGGTGGAGGTGAAATGGTCCTTGACTAGTCTCTCAAAGCACTTCATGATGACGGAAGTCGTTTAGCTCAGTTACCTTAACTTTCTTGGGAACAGGAAAAATGGTGGCCCTCTTGAAGCATGTGGGAACAGCAGACTGGGATAAGGATTGATTGAACATGTCCGTAAACACATGTTCAACCACATTGCACACTGCATGCTCTGAGGACGCGGCTGGGGATGCCGTCTGGGCCTGCAGCCTTGCGAGGGTTAACTCGTTTAAAATGTTTTACTAACGTCTGCTGCAGTGAAAGAGAGTCCGCAGGTTTTGGTAGCGGGCTGTGTCAGTGGCACTGTGTTGTCCTCAAAGTGAGCAAAGAAGTTTTTAGTCTGTCTGGGAGCAAGACATCATGGTCTGTGACGGGGCTGGTTTTCTTTTTGTAATCCGTGATTGACTGTAGACCCTGCCACATACCTCTTGTGTCTGAGCCGTTGAATTGCGACTCTACTTTGTCTCTATACTGACACTTAGCTTGTTTGATTGCCTTGCGGAGGGAATAGCTACACTGTTTGTATTCGGTCATGTTTCTGGTCACCTTGCCCTGATTAAAAGCAGTGGTTCGCACTTTCAGACTCGCACGAATGCTGCCATCAATCCACGGTTTCTGGTTTGGGTAGGTTTTAATAGACGCTGTGGGTACGACATCACCGATGCACTTGCTAATAAACTCACTCACTGAATCGGCGTATTCGTCAATGTTGTTGTTTGACGCAATGCGGAACATATTCCAGTCCACATGATCGAAGCAATCTTGAAGCGTGGAATCAGATTGGTCGGACCAGTGTTGAACAGACCTGAGCGCGGGAGCTTCCTGTTTTAGTCTCTGTCTATAGGCTGGAAGCAACAAAATGGAGTTGTGGTCAACTTTTCCGAAAGTAGGGCGGGGGAGGGCCTTATATGCGTCGCGGAAGTTAGAATAACAATGATCCAGGGTTTTACCAGTCCTGGTAGCACAATTGATATGCTGATAGAATTTAGGGAGTCTTGTTTTCAGATTAGCCTTGTTAAAATCCCCAGCTACAATGAATGCAGCCTCAGGATATGTGGTTTCCAGTTTACATAGAGTCAAATAAAGTTTGTTCAGGGCCATCGATGTGTCTGCTTGGGGGGGAATATATGCGGCTGTGATTATAATCGAAGAGAAGTTTCTATAGTTATGTTTATGATAGAGAACAATTTGTTTATGCAAACAGCTGAGCATCTACCAGGGCCAAGATATCCTGTGGTGTGCCACAGGGTTGGAGAATAGTTATTCCTAATCTATATCAATGACCTTGCTGCTGTGTCTTAAAATCAAATCAAACTTTATTTTCCACATCCCCCGAAAACAACAGGTAGTTACAGTGAAATGCTTACTTACAAGGCTTTAACCAACAATGCAGTTCAAGAAAGAGCAAACAAAATATTTACCAAATAAACTAAAGTAAAACATAATAAAACACAATAGTAAATAATAATAAAATAACAATAATGAGGCTATATACAGGGGGTACCTATACCGAGTCAACGTACGGGAGTACAGATTAGTCAAGGTAATTTGTACATGTAGGTAGGGGTAAAGAGACTATGCATAGATGATAAACAGCAAGGAAAAACAAATGGGGGGTCAACGTAAATAGTCTGGGTGGCCATTTGATGAATTGTTCAGCAGTCTTATGGCTTTGGGGTAGAAGCTGTTAAGGAGCCTTTTGGTCCTAGACTTGGTGCTCCGGTACCGCTTGCCGGTCGGTCTTCTACTGTACTTCCCATTCTCTTTGCTGATGATACCAATTAGATTTTATCACACAATAATTTTTATTCACTAATTATTGAAGCTAACTCAGGCATGGCCAAATGTTCTGAATTGTTCCAGATAAACAAAGGATCTTTAAATGTAAAAAAAAATTCAAACGTTATTGTATTAACTAATAAGAATAAGAAATATTGTTTAAAAAAAAGAGAGACAGGATCTCGATTGGTGGGAATGAAATTGAACAAGTCACATCCACTTGATTTTAATTGATGAAAAGTTATATTTCAATGATGAAAAGTTATATTAAATTTGTCTGCAGCAAAGTAATGAAATCTGTTGGTCTCATCAGAAAGATTATTGGTTTCGTTCATCAAGCTTGCTTTACACTATAGCTTCCAAACTACTCAGTAATCTCCTCCATATAATAACTCTCACACACTCACATGCACACACGCATTCATATTTTCTTTCTTCGTGATTACTGATCAATTCATTTATAATTAGTAGGTTTTGTTATGTTTCAGCAAAACTTTTTTATTTTATTATTATTTATTTTATTGTATATTGTTTTGTTGTGAGGTTTTCATATTATAAGCCCTTGGTTTTCCAACCACACCTGCACACTGTAAAAAAAAGGTGTTTTTCTCTGTTAATTTTTTTGGGTGCAAATAAATAAATAAATAAAATCACCTCATTGATTATCTGTGCCTTAGTGTACAGAGAGAGAGATGTGTCATGTTGTTCATCATAAAAAAAGCCATAAGACTTTCTCTGTACAACTAAAGGGTGCCTTGGTGTTCCTCAGGGATGTGTCTACAGTCTAATGACTTTCACCGTTTAGTGATCGTTTAGTGTCATCTACATAATGCATAATGGGTTATGGATTTTTTTGGTTTGCAACATGAGCTGTGGGGTACAGCGCTAACAATCAAACATGATAAATGTGTATGACAACTGTTTCAGTCGGCTGTATTAATATTATTCAGACGATGTCCTTCCCGTTCTTGTATCAGCGTGGAACTGAAAACAAACTGTCTCAAGAATGAAATCAGACAGAAAGAAATCTGCCATAGTATATGGCGATGGAGAGAATAGAATGAATAGGAAGAGGCCGAGAAAAAAATGTTTTTTATCACGATTCAATTTGTCTGACAGTGTACAGATGAGAGCATGTGGTGATGATCTGATATCTCTGTAATCAGAAGGAGACTGTCTGGGAGCGGGATAATGAGACAGAGGGTTTGTCCCAAATGGCACCCTGTTCAATATATAGTGCACTACTTTTGACCATGGGCTCATAGGGCTCTGGTCAAAAACATTGCACTATATGGGGAATAGGGTGCCATTTGGGATGTAGACAGAGGGAGATAGGATGGCAGGGAGGAAATTCAGACGTGTGGGTCCGTGTTAATCCATGGCAGGTCAGGCAGGAATATATCAGCTTTGATCAGATTGGCATTGTAGGATGAATAGTAAGACCCGTTGTCATGCAAACTAATTGCAGTCGTGAGTGTTGTGACAATAGATATTAGAGGAAGTGTTTTGTATTCTGTTCTAGACTAATACTGTCTGGAACAAGCACATTTGAAAGTGAAACACATGGACATACGGACACACACACACACACACACACACACACACACACACACACACACACACACACACACACACACACACACACACACACACACACACACACACACACACACACACACACACACAGTGAGTTGAAATGTGCCTGAACTTATGAATCAGATACTGTATATTCCTCTGAAGAAGAGAGAGAATGGGCCAGTTGACATGCTGAGATATTTCTCAGTGTCACACTTAAATGCTTCTGTGGAACCACATGATTACATGAATGATAGAAGATAGTGAGCTAAAAGGGAAGAGAACTCAGTCTATGTCCCAAATGACACCGTATTCCCTATATTGTGCACTACTTTTGACCAGGGACCATAGGGGCACTATATGGGGAATAGGGTGCCATTTGTGATACAAAATTTAGTCACGACGCAGGGGAAGAACAGCCCACAGCACTGTTTCTTAGAAAATGGTCCTTCTGTTCTGTGTCAATTTCCCAGGAGTGCCCTGAGCTGTTAGGTTCCAGTATGTGATAAGGGTCTGTACTGGGGCACATTCCATCCAGGTATTTTGCTCGCGTGTGTGTTGATGTATGGCTGGATGCATACTGAGATTGTTGAATCAAATTAATCAAATCTCAGAAGAGGACAGCCTTCCAAATGGCATATAATTCCAGGACCATAGGGTGCCATTTTGAATGCTGCAGAGGACAGCAGAACCTATCTATTATCTGAGGGCGGAGGAGTACAAATTATGGGCACTGTTTGAAGCATTGGCCGTGGTAGCGGTGGTTTAATATACCGTACAGTATAAGGCTGAGTCATGTATAATCGCCCTTCGTTTCTGGGCCTGTTAACAGTGGTGTAAAAAGTATTAGTTACATTTTGAATGCTTAGCAGGACAGGAAATGGTCCAATTCGCACACTTATCAAGAGAACATCCCTGGTCATCCCTACTGCCTCTTGTGGACTCACTAAACACAAATGCTTTGTTATTAAATTATGTCTGAGTGTTGGAGTGTGACCCTGGCTATCCGTTAATAAAAATAAAAAATTCAATTGTGCCGTCTGGTTTGCCTGATATAAGGAATTTTAAATGATTCATACTTTTACTTTAAAACCACATACTTTTAGTAGCCTTTTTTACTGGGTGACTTTCACTTTTACTTGAGTCATTTTCTATTAAGATATCTTTACTTTTACTCAAGTATGAAAATCGCTGACTTTTTCCACCACTGCCGGTTCATACACTAGTTTGTCGCCGAGCAGAGCGAGTATAATCTAAATGCTCAGGAGTTGTT